>NW_005871560.1:485335-505426 GCF_000147115.1 Myotis lucifugus | reverse complement strand
CCCAGGGTCCTCTGTATTCTGCACTGGGTATCTAGACCCCATAGCACTGTGGGCCGCTGGACATAGCCGGGCACCTAGGGCAGTGGCCCTCAGCTCAGGGCCACTTGTCCCCCAAAGGATGTCTGGTAACATCTGAAACGTCTTTAATTGTCACACCGTAGGGGACCAATTAGCATCTAGTGAGTGTAGGCTAGGGATGGTGCTAAGTATCCTACAGTGCATAGGACAGCGCCCCCCATCGGCCCCCCCCCCACACACACACACCAGAATTGCCGAGCACCCATCGAGCTGAGCTGAGCTTGAGAGACCCCACCCTGAGCCTCCCCAGCAGCAACACCCTTTGGGAGGTTATTCGAGGTACAGAACCTCAGGTTTCACACAAACCCCTGGATGAAACACAGCAGAAGGCGAGTAGCCCCGTGGCACTCAGGATAGGATAGGCTAGTGAGGGCGGCCAGACCTGCCGGCCCAGACAGTGATGAGAGTAGGCGCTGAGGGCCAGGTGGTCTGGGACGCGGCTGCTGAGCTGCAGCTGCTGAAAGCAGCCCTCCCGGTGTGGAAAGACTGGGCAGGGCCGTGTGCCCGCATCTTACAAGCATTAGTTTGCTGACCTCTGAGCAAGGTCATGCTATGGAAACATCCCCCCAAATTGCAGATTATTTCTCAAACATCACAACCTGCACGGGTCGCGGGAGAGGAAGGTGCACAGTGCGCCCTGAGCGCATGCGCAGTTCAGGCCCCACCGAGCCTAAAGCTTCCACGGAGTGCGCCACCTCTCACACTCGACTGGCCAAGCAAGTCATGTGGACGTCCTACCTCCAGCAGGCGGGGGTGTGAACAGAAGAATGGCAATTCCTAATGACTAGCAGGCCCTCTCCCCGGAACGGCCACCCTATCCCCATGCTAGCGTGGCCTCGCTGTGAATCCCATCAAGGACTGGAATAGGCCTGGTGGAGCTGCATCCCAGGTGGGGTCCTCACGCCTCCTGGAAGGACAACCGTACAAACATACGGATCCATTTGTCTGCTCTGCGCAGGCACTGAGCACACAGCACTTAACACACACCACACCTTTCCACTCTCCCCAGAGACCTGGGAGGTGGGTTCCGTCCACCTTTTCCAGATAAGGAAACTGAGGCAGAAAGGGGATGTGGCATACCCAGCTGGTAGGCAGTAGGGTTGGGACTCAAATTTAGGTCTGTCCAATCTCAAAGCCAATATATGTTAACATCATCATGATCTGATATTGCGGACACTTATAGATTACTAGGCATTCTATATACTAATTTCTCCTTTTAATCCTCACAGTAACCTTAGAAAGTAGGTATAATTAAGTGACCAAACCAAGATTCCAATCCAGATCTATTCACTCCAAAGATGGTGGTTCTAGTGGTTTCTCATACTAGGACAACCGCTCTGTACCTGAGCCCCTCGGTCGCCGCGGCGCCCCGCGCGGTGCCTGGGCTTACACATCGGTGGGCATCGGTCGGCATCGCTGCCTGCAGCTGGGGGACCTGCGTCTGTGCCTGAGGGTTTTCTCAGTCTGTGCCTGAGGGTTTTCTCAGAGCCACTCCCAGGAGGCTGCTCTGTGTTCCTGGGAAGTCAGCAGAGCCAGGAATCACAGCACAGGACCAGCCCCGCCCCTCCGCGCCCCCCCCCCCCCCCAGCACAGGGTGATCACCCCGCTAAGACGCCTGGGGCAGGGATCTAAACACCCCAGCCCCGGGCCCTGGGTGCAACTCCGCGGGTGGCAGGGGCTTCTGCATGGGCACCAGAGCCCTGGGAGCTGGCTGGGTCCCGTGTCATCGTTGCTGTATCTCAGGCGTCAGATTTAACAAACAAAAGTTACAGGCTCTCCAGTTACATTTGAATTTCAGACAAAAGTGATTTATTGTTTAGTATAAGTATTCCCCAGGTAATATTTGAATCAGCCTTCCATTGTACTTTCTCCTTTTTCTTGTTACTTAGACAAAAGATGCACAGAAAAATGCAGGCCAGGGAAGGCCAAGCCGTCCCAGGTGTGGCTAGCTCACCAACACTGTGGGCTACTATGCCACGCGCAAAGGGTTACAGCAGCGGTTCTCAACCTGTGGGTCGCGACCCCTTTGGGGGTCGAACGACCCTTTCACAGGGGTCGCCTAAGACCATCGGAAAACACATATATAATTACATATTGTCTTGTGATTAATCACTATGCTTTAATTATGTTCAATTTGTAACAATGAAAATACATCCTGCATATCAGATATTTACATTACGATTCATAACAGTAGCAAAATTACAGTTATGAAGTAGCAACGAAAATAATTTTATGGTTGGGGGTCACCACAACATGAGGAACTGTATTAAAGGGTCGCGGCATTAGGAAGGTTGAGAACCACTGGGTTACAGGGTTCCCTCTTCGGCGGAACACGCCCCTCAGCGGTGCGCAGGCCGCAAGGCATCTGAGCTGCCTCTTACAGTCAGGCACCTCCCCTCACAGGCTGCCGCCTGCGATGTCCGAGAGTCTGAGCACCAGCAGCTGGGATGGACTGCATCCCGAGTCCTCCCCGGGTCCGTGTTGAATCCTACATCCCGAGGCGAAGGCATTTGGTGGCTGGGTTTTCGGGAGGCTGGCCTCATGATGGGATTAGTGCCTTCATAAGAAGGGACTTTTAAAAAGAACTTTAAAATGTTTAATTACAGTTAACATACAATATATTAGCTTAGGTGTGCAGCGTAGTGTTAAATATTTACATAACTTACTAGTGATCACCCGCTAAGTCTAGCACCCAGCTGATACCACACAGAGCTAGCACAAGACCACTGGCTGTATTCCCTAGGCCGTACCTGGCAGCCCGTGACTATTCTGCAACTGCCAACCCTCCTAATCCCTCCACCTTTCTCACCCATTTGGCCACCACTAGGTCCAGCCATGCTGTTGCAGGTGGCACAACTCCATTCTTCCTTACGGCCGAGACCCAGGCCATTGCATGCACCACCTCGTCTTCATCCACTCGTCTGCTGATGAGCACTCAGGCCGCGTCCATATCTTGGCTCTTGTAAATGCTGCTGCAGTGAACAGAGGGTTATATATCTTTTCAAATTAGTGTTTTGGTTTCTTCAGATAAGTTCCCAGAAGTGGAATTGCTGGGTCCTTCTCTGTTTTAAAGTCTGTTTTGTCTGGTATAAGTATTGCTACCCCAGGTGTTTGTTTGTTTCCATGTTTGTGGGGTATTTTCCCATACCTTCACTGCCAGTCTGCGGTGTCCTTCCATTGAAGTAGTCTCTGTAGACAGCACATGTAAGATCTTGTTTTTCTATCCATTCAGCCTCCATCTTTGATGGGAGCATTTATTACATTTACAATGAAAGTAATTGTTGATAGATATGTATTTTTTGTAGTTTTGGCCATTTTATTATTCATATTTTTAATCTCATTTTTTCTTCTTCTTCTTAAAGAAGTCCCTTTAACATTTCTTGCAGTACTGGTTTTGGTGGTGACAAACTCATTTAGTTTTTTCTTGTCTGGAATGTAAGAAGAGACTTGAGAGAGCCTCTCTCTCTCTCTCTCTCTCTCTCCCTTACCCATGTGAAAACAAGCAAAAAGACCACTGCCTACATGCCAGGAAGCAGGCCTCCACCAGACATCAATTCAGCAGCATCTTTATTTTTTATTTTTTAAAATATTTTTATATTTATTGATTTGAATGAGAAAAAGAGAGAAAAACACACATCAGTGTGTTGTTCCACTTATTTATGTATTCACTGGTTGATTTTTGTATATGCCCTGGCCAGAGATTGAAGCCATAACCTTGGTATTTCAGGACAACGCTCTAATCAACTGAGCCACCAGCCAGAGCTTGGATCTGCTGGCATCTCGATCTTGGACTTCCCCTCTAAAACTATGAGGAATTGATGCTTATTGTTTAAGTTACCCAGTCTATGGCATTTTCATCATAGCATCCCAAACTGCTACAGAGGAGCCAAACACAGCAGGTGGCTTCTCCTGCAGAATCTTTATTTTCGTCAGTTCTATAGCAGATTGGGAGTTAAGATCCAGGGCTCTGAGAGCAAACAACCTAAGGTTAAGTCCTAGGCCTTGGGCAAGCTATTTAACTATTCTACACTTGCTTTAAAATCTATAAAAGGAGAAAACTAATAGTACCTGTCAAGTTAGATTAAGTTATGCTGCTGTAAAAAACAACTCCACATTGCAGCAGACTTTCAAAAACAGGCTTAGTGCTCGCTCCAGTCACATGTCTGTTGTGGGTTTGCTGTGCTCAATTCCATTTGGTCTTCATTCTGTGATGCAGGCTGACATGAGGCCTATATTTGAGACACTGCCAATCTCATGGCAGAGGAAAAGAGATCCTGGCAGAACCACAGAATAATTTTGAAAGCTTCTATTTGGAAGTGCCACACATCACTTCTGCTCTGGCTTCATGGCCCCAAATTTGTCACATGGTCAAGACTGAAGGTATAGGGTGGGAAGCATAACTCTCTCACACGGAAGAGAGGCCAATATTTTGAACAATAGTGTAATCTACTACACTAACATATATGACTGTGATGAGGATTGAAGGTAAGGGGCACATAGTAAGTATTCAAAAAGTTAGCCATTATAAACATTAGTGCCATTATTTTAACTTCTAAGTTACTCATAAATGGGCCCTTCTACTCAGTAGTCATTTAGATGAAGACTTTGAAAGTACTTATTCTATTTAGAGATAGTGTGTGGATTAGTAGGTACTATGAACCAGTGATAAGTTTATTCAACTGTAAAATGAGAATAAAAGTGGTGTCTACTTCACAAGGATGCTGTGAGGACTGGATGAGATAATCCACACAGTGATCAAGGAAAGATGGCTGCAAACTCTTTGTCTCTTTTTTTATTAAAAGTGGAAGCTAATTCCCTTGAATCTTGTCTAGCTTTAGTTGCCTAAAGTTGACCAATAGAACATGGCGGGAGTATGTTCTGGGACTTCTGAGGCTGGGTCATAGCTTCTGCCCAGCACTCTTAGATCACTTGTTCTTGGAACCCTGAGCTGACACATAAGTGGGACAGAAGTGTGACAGAGCCCAGACTTTTAGGTGTTTGTGCCAGACATTTGAGAAAAGCTATCTTGAAGCCATCCGACTACCCTAATTATCTGTTCAATACCAACAAGTGACCACAATTGGTCTTTAGAACATAAGAATCACCCAGCTTAGCCCTGCCTGAATTCCTGGCCCAAAGAATCATGAGATAATAGAATGGCTGTTTTAACCACTAAGTTTTAGGGTGGTTCAGCAATGGGGAACCAGACCACATACAAGCCCTCAGCACTGTCTGACTAATGTGGTTCAGCAATGATTGCTAATGTCATTAGATCATAAGTAAACTTTCAATTCATTTCCCCCATTGAATTCGGAATGCCTATGACTTAGGACTGAGGAAAAGATAGTAAAGACACATCCTTAGTCAAATGTCTCAGAAACAGTTTCCTCGACTTCCCCTAAATGTAAAGAAAAGAGAAGCAATGTCCCTAAGGCCCAATAGTCTTCCATGTTTAAGGCCGATAAGCCTTAAACATGAAATACTATTTAAAAAATTGTTTTCATTGATTTATTTTAGAGAGAGAGAAACATGAATTTATTGTTCCACTTATTTATGCATTTATTGGTTGATTCTTGTATTATGTGCCCTGACTGGGGATCCAACCTGCAACCCAGGTATTTCGGGATGATGCTCTAACCAACTGAGTTACCTGGCCAGGGCTAGAAGACTATTAACCTGAGGAATAACTCTACTTCCTTTGGGTATAATTGTGTCTAAACCTTTCAAGAAAATCAAATTTATCATTTTTAGTTCCCTTAAAACTTCAGGTTAAATTGCTGCACCTACATGACAATGTAATTGGACCTGGTGGGTACATGTGCCCTTCGGTACCCGCCACACACCTTCAGGAGACTGTAGATCACATTTTGAGAAGCAATGACCTAGGTTGTGAGTTGGAACATTCCCCTCTTCAAGATTAAATAAGAAAATATGTCTGGGCTTGTGCCACCCCCTTTGGTGTTGATTTGTTTGTTTTCTTAACACAGAGATGCGGCCATTTTAGATGGAGGTTGAGACAATTCACCAAATTCCATCTTCTTTCTCTCTGAGGACACAACTGGACCATATTTCCCAGTATCCCCTGCAGAGATATATGCTTGTGTGACTGAGACCTGGCCATTGGGATATGGCAGCCACGATAGACTGGCTCCTGGCAGATCTCCTGTGTCTCCCTTCATGCTCTGTTCCCCCATCTGCTAGACAGTTCAGGGGAGGAATCTGAGACCCCAAGAGATGGTAGAAACAAGGGTGGGAGGGTCTTGGATCCCTGAATGACCGAGTAGGGCAGATCCCACTTCCCAGCTCCACCATGGTAACCAGCATTGGACTGTGAGAAATAAGCCTTCATTATGCTCAGCCAGTGATGGCGAACTTTTTGAGCTTGGCGCGTCAGCATTTTGAAAAACCCTAACTTAACTCTGGTGCCGTGTCACATATAGAAATTTTTTGATATTTGCAACCATAGTAAAACAAAGATTTATATTTTTGATATTTATTTTATATATTTAAATGCCATTTAACAAAGAAAAATCAACCAAAAAATGAGTTCGCGTGTCACCTCTGACACACGTGTCATAGGTTCGCCATCACTGTGCTAAGCCATTGAGATTGGGGGTTTTTAGTTGCAGTAGTGAGCCTTTCTTAACTAACTCAAAGGTATGGGGTGAGGAGAAGATTGTCCAGGGCTTCTCCAAGAAGAGTAAACTAGAGAGTTCAGGGCTGGAGACTCCCTGGAGAGCAGGGAGCAAATATTCTGGGAGTGATTCTCCCCTAACTTGGCTGCTGAATTGAACTGATGTTACTGACTTCTGCAGCCTCGGGGCTTAGGATGTCCGTGGCCGTCAGCCACTAGGGACGAGGATCCTAGAGGCTAATATGGTGGTGGAGAATTTACTGACAGCAGTTACACTGAAGAGCACAACTCCCGACAAAAGGGAAGAGTGGCTCAGAGGGCTGTCCCTGCCCTCCGTGGTCCCCTAAGGGTATGGAGCAGGAATCTTCTACTCTCTCTTTCTCCCTGCAGAGGAACAGCAGGAAGATGTCTAGCACAGCATGTCCTCCTGGCTCCAGCGACAACCAGGTGAAATTCTATCACTTGTCAGGCTGGAGACCTCCGAATGGACTCATTTAATCCCTGAGGCTTCTTTAGAAGGAGAATCTTTTTTGTCAACTGTTCCATTTGCTCAGCCTGGTTTCCATGAAGCAAGATAGTTGTGCTCAAATCAGCTCAGCAGGGAGCAGATATTCTGGGAGTGATTCTCCCCTAACTTGGCTGCTGAATTGAACTGATGTTACTGACTTCTGTCCGTGGCCGTCAGCCACTAGGGACGAGGATCCTAGAGGTTAATATAGTGGTAGGTGACTCAAAAAGGAGAGAGCCCAGATTTGGAGGTCACACTGGCCTACGTTGACTCCCAGCTTCAGCCCCTACTACCAGCTGTGTGATCTGGGAACATAACTCAGCCTCTCTGAGCTCCCATTTCTATGCCTGAAAACTGGAGGCTGAGGAACCCTAACTCATAGAGTCCTTAAAAGGGGTAAATGAAGTAATGAGTAAAATGCCTGTCATAGTAGCTCTTCTCTGCACCCCCCTCTTCTATATCTGGAGCCATACATTTCAGGATCTTTAAAGTCACTAACTACTATCTAATCCTTGCAATTGGCCTCACCATCTCGCTGCTCTTCAGTGGCCATTGTATGAGGTTGTAGTGAAGACAAGCTTGAGATTTCCTAGTAGGAGCCACTGTGGACCTGGCAGCTGGGCCTGCATAATACTTTAGGGGAGAACAAGGGGCTAGCACCTCACCTAATGCTTAAGAGGGCCCTTATATAACCCCAATCCTGCAACCATTCCAGTCTCTACTCTGCACTAGCCCAACAGGAAATAAACATCAGAGGTTTGTTGGCAGACCATACGATACCCTCCTGTCACATCTGAGTGCATTATCAGATTACCTAGTAGGTCAGGACTGCAAATAGATGGCATGCACCCCACTACTCCTATACCTGTGGCAGACAGCACTAATCAACCACAGCACTATTCCCCACTGAGCCCACACAAGGCAGCAGAATCCTTCTCCACATAAGCAGTCTGGTAGACACAACCAATCAATCAGAGATATCATGCAAGTGGGAACCTAGTTACCAAATCATAGATATTTGCCCTCTGGAGTGGTCTAGCCATGGTGAATGGCAAGCTAGAGAGACATAATCAGGAGGAAACCAAGGTAATCATTGTGCTGCCCAGTGCTCACAAGAGCACAGTGCACAAGTGCTAACGAAATCTGGATGAAACAATGCAATTAGCCATGCAATCCAGGTTTGAAGGACTATTTCCAAAGCATGACTTTTGCACGTTCTATGTATTGCTTTGCTGGGCAATGAGGTTTTCCCAGGAGAATGAATGAAGCATATACCAGTACAGAGGGTGGCCATTGTCCCACAGTTCCAAGCATCATTAGCCAATCCTCTAACTGAACACCAGAGCTCATCCCATCTCCAGAACTGTTAACAAGACAATGACATATAGTGCAGGGTGCGATAGCGTCCAATGCAGCAGCTCTGGCCATGAATCAACTAAACAGGATATGCCACGATGTTTAAGACGACTGTAAGTGTATTTATGACCGGGTCAGTGTTTCTGCCAGTTACCTTTATTGTTTTTATGAAATTGGATTAACATTTATTTATTGCCCATACTATTTCCTATTCACAATGGAGTTTCATTCAACTTTTGAAGATATTTATAATGTTTTCTGCTGATCTCTGTGGCATGAAAAAAGAGATCTTTTTTCTTTGGGTTTCTGCAAGGAACTCACAAAGCTAATTTGGATGATAAAATGATACCATTTCAAACATCTTCATGCATGGATTATAGTATTTTAACCTTTTTATGTGAAGAGATTAATCATATGGTTTGCATCACCAACCTTATAATTTTAATAAGAAGGCTGTTCAGATGAAAAGCAAAATTTTATCTCATGATGGAATATGCTACCTCATGGGAGTAACTTCTGTTCCTGCTGTTGGACTGTGCTTATGCCATTGGCAGTCTGAGAGGTGGGTTTTTTTCCAGAATGGGCAATATAAACCCAAGATGCAATTCTGCCATTTCTTACTGTTGTTCACTACAATAGTAATAGCTCCCATTTTTGAAAGTTCATTATATCCCAACTGTATGTACAATCTCTCAAGACAGGGGATTAAGAACCATGATCTCCTATTTTTCAGAAGAGGAAACTGAGGCTCAGCATGGGTCACACCCCCAAGTCCCCTGGCTGGTACTGACAGGAGAAGGATTCACAGGCAACTTGGTCTAATGCCCAATGCTGTCCTTGTGGCCAAGATGTTCTCCTCTCTAAGATTATTTTATGTGGCCAAATCTATGAGAAAGAATCAAACCAACTGCAAAATACCATGGAGACAAAACAAAAACCTAATTGATGTAACTCTCATTGTCCAGCTTTTAGAAGTACTCTCAGCCATGGAGATGGTGACCCATGGTGTGAAGGGGCCCAGAGGCCATGTTGTTTAGCTCAGAGGAGCCAGGCAACAGAGACTCCCCTCCCCGCTCCTCTGCCAAGAGCACTAATCTCCCCGTGATATCTCTCATGTCTGGCTCTCTACCAAGTAGTCAGCATAGCATCACTGCCAGTATCACAGTGGCCTTCATAATAATCACAGACCACACTGGCAGCCTCACCACAGCTCGCTTTGTGGCACATAGTACGACTGGGTAATATAGTGCTGTCTAATATATAGTAGAGTGCCGTATGCTAGACATGCACGATCTCATTCTGTTCTCCCAACATCTCTAAAACATCTACCCTTTTCACACACTGAGAAACTGGGGTTTAACTTGGGTCTGTCCAAAGTCATACCTGAAGGTAGAAGATTCGGGGGCTAGAATCCAGGCTGCTAACCCCAGAGACCAGGCACTTACCCTCTTATTTTTAGAAGCTGAGGACTTTTTTCCGAAGGGGCAAAGCAACACTCACCAAGACAAACCCATAGATGGTCACAGAGGTGGGATGACAACCAGGGCTCTCTCCTCATTCTAGAACTTTCTCCATCATGCCATACTGCCCTATTCTTTCTCCCTATTTGTTCCCCAGCAACTGGACATAGACTGCTGGCTATGATTAAGACTCTCAGCTGCAGTGACATGAACCCAATTCAAACCGGCTCAACAACAACAAAAAGGGGACAAAGTGGGAATCAGTGGTTGGCAAACTGCAGCTTGCGAGCCACATGCGGCTCTTTGGCCCCTTGAGTGTGGCTCTTCCACAAAATACCACATGCGGGCAAGCACATACAGTGTGACTGAAACTTCGTGGCCCATGCACAGAAGTCAGTTTTCGGCCTGGGCAAGTCTATTTTGAAGAAGTGGCATTAGAAGAAGTGGGGGTGTCGGTCAGTCAGGCGACGGGAGATGCAGAGCGGGGGGGGGGGGCGGGGAGGGGTGGAGGTGCGCATGCGCGGTTCATGCAGGAGTTGAGGATGGGAGTGTTGGAAGGGGTCGAGCTCAGTGAACATACCTCAATCAGATTGAGGACGTTTTTAGCAAAGCCAGCTTAGGGGTACCCTAATTAAGTTAATAACAATGTACCTACCTATATAGTTTAAGTTTAAAAAATTTGGTTCTCAAAAGAAATTTCAATCCTTGTACTGTTGATATTTGGCTCTGTTGACTAATGAGTTTGCCGACCACTGGCCTAACACATATGACAAGCCCAGGGCCTTCAGACATAGCTGTGTCCAGGAACTCAAGCATTGTCAGGACACAATCTTTCTTTGTCTTTTTCTTTCTCTCTCAACTTGGCTTTCCTCCCTGTGAGCTGTTCTAGGCCTCACTCTCCACATGTGGTACCTCCTGCAGTCCCAGATGACTTTCTCTTGTATCACTCATGAAAACAAAAACCACTTTGGTTATTTACATCGGAGAAAATTTAGGAGGGAGAACCACATGGCAGTGTAGGTAAATGCCAGTACACGCCACCTCCCACAACCACATCACAATTACAACTAAAGTACAGGACAACCATCATTCAGAACCACCTAAAATCTGGTGGAATGGAAGTCCTACAACTAGAGAAGCAAAGAAGAAAATACCACCTTGAGACTGCTAGGAGGGTGGAGGCCTGGAATGGGTTGATCAGAGAAGCCTATGTAACTTCAGGCTATAAAAACCAGCGGGTACTATGGCTGAGTGAAAGCTACTGGAGATCCAGGCACTTCCTCTTAAAAGACCTGCACATAAACTTAAACAGTCCCACTCCCTCGAAGCTGGGGCTTTCAGGGATCCAGGGGCATATGGGAAGGAACTGGATTGTCTGGCATCTGAGCTAGAACTTGTGGGCATTCTCCCAGACAGGGGTGCTCACAGGGGTCCTTGTTTCTCTTCTGAGACCTCCCCCATTGCAGAACTGATTGGTAGCCATATCTGAGTCTCCATAAACCTGGCTCACACTGTACGCTCTGCCCTGCTGATTCCCTGTGACCCCACCTGATCCAATTTGTAGCCCCACCCTAGCTGTTTGCAGCAACTTTTCCATATGAATGGCCTGTCCTGGCTCAGGCTTCAAACTTCCCTAAAATCTCTCAAACAAGCAGCAGTTGGCATTAGCAAATCTAGCACTAGCAGCAGTCTGCTTTGCTTCACAGGTTGATCTCGCCTGGACACTTCCAAGCCCAACACAAGTAGCAGCCATCTGCAGATTGCTCTGTAACTCCTGCTGGGTGACCCAGGCAGTGGCTGACTTTGCACCTCCTGGGAGGTCTCAGAGCCAGTGCACCTGATGGACAGCTTCAGACTATACCAGATTACAACTCTACACATCCACAAGTGACACACTCAAGGGGCTGACTCAGTGAGCACCAAAGGGGTGTCTCCTGCACAGCAGCTCTTCCACTATAGTCACAGCTGGTCCCCACAGTCAATTGGCATGGAGGTCAACTCCTGCCAGTGTTGCCAACAGCAATCAAGACTCAACTACAAGACTATACACACAACCCACACAGGGGTGCAGCTAGAGTGTCCAGCTCAGGTGACTGGGGAGGCAGAGCCACTGGGCCCTACACAAGTGGCCTTGTGTAGTAGGTTTCAAGAAGAAGAAGAAGAAGAAGAAGAAGAAGAAGAAGAAGAAGAAGAAGAAGAAGAAGAAAATGGCAATAAATACATATCTATCAACAATTGAATCTAAAGATCAAAATAAATGAACAAGTAATCTAATGAACAAAATAAACTGATGGATAAAATAGAACCAGAGGCATGGAAACATAGAATAGACTGATGAATATCAAAGGGAAGGGGAAGTAGTGGGGCAGGAAGAGATTAACCAAAGAACTCATATGCATATATGCATTACCTATGGACACAGGCAATAGGGTGGTGAAGGCCTGGGGTGGGATGGGAATCAGGTGGAGGGGGGAAATGGGTGGTAAAAAGGGGGACATCTGTAATACAAGATGGCCATTCAACAAGAAAGATTTTTTTAGAAAAAGAAAATGTACAGCAGGGAATTGGTTACAGAGCTGATAGAAAATATCCCAGGGGTGCTAACCCAGAGATTAGCCAGCTGTCCTGCATGTAGGATGTTTAGCAGCATCCCCAGTCTCTACCTAGTAACACCGCCCCCCATTCTCTTGTGGCAACAAAGAAAAGTCTCAGGCTTTGTCATATGTCCCCTGGGGTGAAATCATCCTTGGGAAAGTTCTGGAATCAAGAAAACTATGCAGTGACTAAGAACTCTCTCTCTCTTTCTCTCTCTCTCTGTATGAATACATTTTTAGAGCCCGTTTTAACAACATTGTTATTTGTTAAAAGAGGACTCATTTGAAAAACTGAAATGGCAATAAAAGTTGCTGTTTCTATGGGAAGTAACTTAAAATCTTATGAGAATTTATGAAAAGAGTCCATAAATGAAACTTGCTTTAACAATGTTATGGAGTTAGGTGTAGACAAGACAATTGTATTTTTAAACAGAACTGAATTCCCCCAAACTTCACTCCTGCTCGCTGAGACAGAGAGTTAGAAACATCGATGAGAGAGAAACATCGATCGGCCGCCTCCTGCACATCTCCTACTGGGGATGTGCCCGCAACCCAGGTACATGCCCTTGACCGGAATCGAACCTGGGACCCCTCAGTCCGCAGGCCGACGATCTATCCACTGAGCCAAACTGGTTTTGGCGACAATTGTATTTTTAAACAGAACTGAATTCCCCCAAACTTCACTCCTGCTCGCTGTGTGGGAAAACGTCCATTGTTGAAAGTCGCATGCGGCACCTTCTGCGTTCTAGAAATCCAGTGGCCACTGTCTCACCAAAGACGTGCATTGAAGTTCTCCTGTCCAGTGATTTGTCCAGTCAGGTCAGTGTTAACCTGTGGGGGCCGCCCATGCAGTGTCCGCCCCCACAGGTCGGTGGCCCAAGGGGAGCTCTCAGCCTGGGGACCGCACTGTCCCAGGAAGGACGGAAGCCCAGACGCTGGGGACATGTCCCAGACCAGGAGCTGGCGGCTGGGCTCCCACACCAGGTGGCTGGGATCACTGGGACATGAAATAGTAACAAGTACAACAAATGGAATAGACTAATAATCTGTGAATTTATGCAAATAAATAAAAAGGAAAAGCTCTTTCTTATAATAAAAAGCCAACTAATAATAATATGAAAGGGATGAAATTAGAAAATGACCACTTGATGACCACCATAATAACTGGTTCTGTCAGGGACCAACATGGATGAGGACAGGCAGGTGAAAGTTTGAGGACGAACATAATATGTGCACAGTCCCCGGGCACCTGTCACACAGAACTGACTGCTGAAGGGGAGGCCAAACCTCACTGTGGAGAGGCCTGTGACCAGGTGACCAAGGCCACCAAGGCCAACGTCACCAGGGGGCAAGGTGCTCTGGGAAGGACCTAGTCTCGCCTCCGTGACCCCAGCCACAGCTGCATAACCTGAGTCCACTCATGCGGAGACACCAGACAAACCCACTGAGGAGCGCTTACACCGTCCTGTACACGTCAGAACTGTCAGCGTCATGAAACACAGAGAACCACTGAGGACCGGTTCCAGGTTAAGACAAAGAGGGCCCGGCAGCCTGGCTCAGCGGTGGGGCATCGACCTATGAACAGGAGGTCACGGCTCGATCCCTGGTCAGGGCACAGGCTTGGGTTTCCGGCTCGATCCCCAGTGTGTTGTGTGCAGGAGGCAACCGATCAATGATTCTCTCTTATCATTGGTGTTTCTATCTCTCCCTCTCCCTTCCTCTCTGAAATCAATAAAAATAAAAAATAAAAATAAAGACCAAAAAGACATGAGAACTGAATGCAACACATGATTTGGGAGCTTCCTTTATTATAAAAAACAGTATTGAGATTATTGGTGAGATCTTCGTAAGGTCTGCAGATTAGATAGCAGTGTTGTATCAATGTTAACTGCCTGATTTTGATCCTTGCACTGTGGCTGTATAAGAAAATATCTTTGTTTGTATAAAATACATGCTAATTTAAAATGGAATCATGTTCACAACTCCTCTGAATGGTTTGGAGAAGGGGAAATACACATGTGCATATGTGTGTACATGTTATGTAACATGTATGTGGAGAGAGACAGAGAAATTGTGATAATTGAGTTGGGAAGTCTGGGTGAAGCGTATATTCTGTGACTTATCTGTAAGTCTAAATTAGGTCAATATTAAATGTTTAGAAAGAAGCTCTGAGGCTCAGGACTCCCTCATCCCCAGGCCCCTGGACTGGTTCTCCTTGCCCCGTCCCTCTCCTTCCTCTGGCCGCAGACTCCCCAACGCCCTCCCTCGGGACTCAGAGCGCTTACCCACCAGCTGCCATCTGGTGGCTTGACACACAGATTCCTGGATTCCACCAGAAACCCTGACGGGTCATCTAGGTCAGCGGTTTCTACAGATGCCTGAGCCCCACCTCCAGAGGCTCAGATTAAATTGGCTTGGAGTGCCCTCTGGGCCTCAGAATGTTCATAAGCTCCCCAGATGATTCTAAGGAGTAGCCACGGGTGAACATGAATATGACTCAGCAGAGGATCTTATTAACATGCAACTTCTGATTCACTAGGTCTGGGTGGAACAGGGCCTGAGATTTTGAACTTCTGACAGTTCCACGTGGATAACACCTTGAGTAGTAATGGTCCCATTTAGAGTAGATTCCAAGTGTTCTTTGCTAATAGACCTTCACTGTCTTAGGTTCTGACAACTCCAAGAGGGCAGACACACCATCTGTCAATTCTCCGGGAATACCTAGCACTGGGTGTTGCATAAACAGTGGTTGAATGTGTGCATGAATGAATGACTGAGGACTCCCTAATGCCATGCCGATCTCCACTAGTCATGCCAGCCACTTCATGTTTGTAAAAGGTCACATTTTGCATTAGAAACGCCCCCATCAGATTTTTAAAAGTCAATGGCTTTTGAAACTAAAAACCACTTTGGGGCAAAAGAGTTGGCAAGGTCTCGCTCCCCTTCAGAAGTCACCTGGTGCCGGTACAAATGACTAAAGCACCTAGAGTCAGCGGCTACCCATCTTTCTCCACTTCTCAAATCATTGTTGCATTAGCACATCTCTAAGTGCATATAATTTTCACATCAGACAGTGTGATTCTTTTGCAGAAGTGGAGTGGAGAGTAATTTATTCACCAAAGTATCTCAAGCAGCAGTCTCGATAGCATGACATAAAAATTACACAGAAGACAGATACTTAGGGAAAATATGGTGGCAGAATTTGTGTTACTGAAGTAGATACAAAGAAATTCACCGCCTGGCTGGAGTGGCTCCGTAGGTTGAGCACCGTCCAGTGCACCCAAAGGTTGCCAGTTCGATTCCCACACATACCTGGTCAGGGCACATATGCAAGGCAATTGATCAATGTTTCTCTCTCTCCCTTCCTCTCTCTAAACATGTAAGTATGTCCTCCGGTGAAGATTTAAAAAAAAAAAAGTAAAGAAAAAAATTTCACCAGTTGAAACGAAAAGGGGGGGGGGGGGTTTGTTTTGTTTTGCTTCCAGTTAAAAGCAGGCTCTTAGCCTGGTAACGAGAGGGCGGTCTGAGCTCATTGCCCGCTCCAAGCTCTCTAATGGGGCATGGGCGGGGGGATCCACGGTCTGCTTTTCCTTCTTGGGGGCGTGGGGGAGGGCGGTTGACAAAGGGCAATGCCTGGCCCTGCCTTTCTCAGTTATTATTCTGACATCACCTGCCTGAGCTGTAGGTTTGGCTACTGTCGCAGTCAAACAAACATCGAGTAGCCTGGGGGACTTAAACCTAGAACAGGGGTGGGCAACCCCTGGCACATTTGCCAAACATGGCACGCCAGTAACTTTTGCTGGCACACCAGTAACTTTTGCTGGCACACGAAACCCTCTCTTATAAATCTTCCATTTACAATTTTTTTCTTAATATTGACTTTTTTATTTTTCAGATAAATTCAGTGTAGGTGCATCTTAGATAAATAAATAATTTTGCATAACAAGTTATCTTAAAGACCATAGACATGGATTGACAAGAGAGGGGAAGAGCAATTTCTATGCCTCTGCCTTAACTCTCCCTGCCTTCCTAGATCCGACCAGTGTTTTGGTTTCATCCACATACGCTTGTGCAGGGGTCCTCAAACTTTTTAAACAGGGGGCCAGTTCACTGTCCCTCAGACCGTTGGAGGGCCGGACTATAGTTTAAAAAAAAAACTAAAACAAATTCCTATGCACACTGCACATATCTTATTTTGAAGTAAAAAAACAAAACTTCAAAAAAAAAAAGGCCCTACTAACTGCAAAAAAAAAAATAGACCTTCTAACTTCAAAACAAAATAAATCCTAACTTGTTCTTACCTCGGTCCTCAGGCAGCAGCAGGCTCTGCACAGGCAAGCTCGTGACTCGTCCGATCACACCCGAGACAGAGAGAAGGAGGGGAGTCGGAGAGTGCAGCGCACATTCCACACATGCGCACTGCGGCCCGGACGAGTCAGCTGCTAAGCAACAGGCAGTGGCGGCAAAAACACCCGGCAGGCCGGATAAATGTTTTCCATGGGCCGCATGTGGCCCGTGGGCCGTAGTTTGAGGACCCCTGCACTTGTGAATCTTTGTTCTCAGTGATGAATTTTGTTAAGTCTCGTAATAGGAGTAGCCTGACGGATGAAAGTAGTAGCTCGTGCATATCTCTGAAGGTCACGAAATATAAGCCTGATGTAAAATCTCTGTCATCAGTGATGCAGCAGCAAAAGTCCCACTGATAATATCAAACGGAGTCATAAAGTTTTCTGTCGGACTATCAGTGTACATGTATACATTAAAAAATAAATGTATTTTTCATCATCATATACTGTGTTTTTGTCGCTCGAATGAATTTTATTATTTCTTCAAGGTTCTTCACATACATACACCTTAAGAGATATCAAGTAGGTGTAACATGTTTCCAAAAAATTAGGGTTGGTACGCAGAAGAATTTTGAGCCAGAGATTTTGCTGGTTTTGGCACACACTCACAAAAAGGTTGCCCACCCCTGTCCTACATGGTTTATCTATCAACCCTCTTTCACCTCCTCCTCTTACTATGTACACCAACTTATTCCATACTTCTTAACCATCTCCTAAGTCCTCACTACCTCTCCCAAACCCTCAACTTGATGCATCACCTCCTCAACTCCACCAGCCCCACTCTCAAGCAAGACTGTTGGTTATGTCTTCCCCTCTCATCAACCAGCTATACAGCAGCCCCAACCTCCTTGCATGAATGGGCCAACTGCAGTCTATCCTTCCCTTATACAATACATGGAGGGTTCCCATTCCGACTCATGCACCTCAAGGAACTTTATGACTTTAAAATCATCCAACTGACACAAGGTATTCTCACGGGCAGGGCTATCTAATTACTCCAGTCATATTTACATAACATAACCCAACACTCATCAAAAGAATCCCCATCCTAGGACCAGTAAAGACTAACACCGTCCTAACCTATCAAGCTCCTCTCTGCATCAACAAGACACAACCTACAGGAAAAAGTTTAGGACACCTTAGTAACCACTTATGCAATTTTTGCTCTTAACCTTACACCTTCCTCTGACTGGGATAGCTATACCGTCACACACACAGCCCCTTTTTCATGACCCGTTCGATTCTCAGCCTGGCCCTTCATCTCAGCGACTTTCCCCACAGCATCAGTCTCCCAATTCTGTCAAGCTCGACCTCCTTCCTCTTCCTGCATCAGCTACTTCCCTCGCTCTTCACAAGCTCAATCTCAGTGCTGCCACTCCCTTCCCGTGGTCTTGCACATTCTAAAGTTTGGGTGGAGACCAAAAGGAAGTATATATTTTTTGAAAACACCACCTTTGGGACTACACAGGTCAATCCCCCTATCCCTTTTCAACTCCTTACAGGAGCAACCTTATCTGGATTTCTCTCTATTTGGGAAAATGAAATCAATAAGCTTACTCACCTCTTCACTATAGAAAATACCTTCTGCTTAGAAAATCAAGGCATTTTCTTTCTATGCAGAACCAAGACCAATCTTTGCTTCCCAGCCAACTGGATGGGAACCTGCACCCTAGTCTATCTTGCCCCTGAATAAACATTGCCCCTAATAATCACTTCTTTAAGGTTCCTCTCACCGTTCATTCTCATACCAAGAGAGGGATTGTCCTTCTTCCCCTCCTCACTGGCCTAGGGATAGCCACAGGCCTAGGCACTGGAATGGGAGGAATAGCAACCTCTCTTTTCTACTATCAAATCCTATGCAAAGACCTTGCAGATAGCTTAGAGGATAATGCCAAAAGTATTGTTGCAGTACAAGACCAAATAGATTCCTTAGTAGCAGTTACCCTTCAAAATCAGAGGCCTTGACCTCTTCACAGTGGGAAAGGGGGACTTTGTCTATTCCTTGGGGAAGAATGTTGTTTTTATGCCAACCAATCTTGCATAGTAAGAGATGGAGCCAAGAAATTAATTGATAAAGCCTCCTTAATTAGATAATGAGCAGCTGAATCTTGGCTACAACCTTCCTGATGGATAACCTTTATCCTGCCTTTCTTAACACCTCTCATACTACTCCTTCTGTTTCTACCCATAGACCCTATGCTTTTAAACTCTTCACACAAACCCTCAAAAAAACTATCCAAACCACAATTAACCATGTTCTTCTTCTCCAAAGATTCAGGTATCAACCTTTAAGTACCATGGAGCAACCCTAATCAGAAATTTGTATCCCTCAGGGAGAGCACAGTGAGGATAAAAATGAATCGTCTGTCGACCCTTCTCAGCAGGAAGTAGCCTAGGCTGAGTCAATGCCCCTCTCTCCTGACCCAAAGATCCTGCTCCTCTGATTGATCCTCTCACTGCTCCTCTCACTGCTCCTCTCACTGCTCCTCTCACTGCTCGTCTCACTGCTCCTCTCACTGCTCCTCTCACTGCTACTATGACAACTGCCAGCACCACTACTACATGTACTATTACTGCTGCCACTCCTCCTACCACTGCTGCTAATACTTCACAGCACTGTTATAGGGTTGAGAAGGCATGAATGGGAAGGTCTTGGCATAGTAAATGCTCAATGAATACCACTTTTGCTCCCTTTCTCTCTACTATTCGCCTCCATTCACTTTCCTGGGTCCGTGCCCACATGTGTACAACAGGGCCTTGAGTGTTGGTCAGACCTGGCAGCTCCTTGAAGGAACATGAAGACAGTAGGTTCTCCCCCAAATCCTGCTTGACTCCTGGCGCCTACGCCCTGGTCCTTCTCTTCCCCAGGATTCCTACTGCCTTAATCTCTATACCACAGCACTGCTTGGCTTAGTCACCGTGTCTTCCTTACTCGACAGACAGTATCTCAGACGCCAAAGCACACATTTCACAAATTACAGAAACCAAACGAAGGAAGAGCTATGAATCTCCCCATCTTGGCCCACTTCCTGGGAGCTGGCCATGAATCTTGGGCACAGAAGCCTGGAGAGCCCTCAGAGATTAGTGTGCTAATGGCCCCGTAAAATGAACCATT
>NW_005871560.1:483106-485235 GCF_000147115.1 Myotis lucifugus | reverse complement strand
GTGAGCACTTAGGTCCTGCAACCACAGTGGCCTAGTCCTGGTCAGTGAGCAGCATGGCTCTCACCAGCCTCAGCTTCTGATCCCTGGACAAGCTGAGCTGACAAACTGGACTAAGTTCTGGAGACATGAGCCTCTTGATAAGAGCACCTCTTTTTGAGGGCTGGACCCTGGCTTTGATGCAGGTAGGCCTGGGTTCAAGTTCCACTGCTGCCGCTTCCTAGCTGCCCAGCCTTGGGCAAGTTTATCGGCTCCTCTGTGCCTCACACCCCCCCTCTTTAATATGGGGGTGACATATTAAATATGGGTGTTGAGATTAATCATGCTGATGTCCTGGGTGACAGGACTGAGTGAGAGAGTGGCATGTCTGACATCCATGGTAGCTGTTGATTAACGAGGCTGTCATTAGGACGGAAGATGGTTTCATGTTGGCTTGACTTTGGACTTGACACGCCAGGGGCTTCGCTGAAGGAGCTAACGCAGCCCTAGTGACTGGTGATGCTTGAAGGACATCCTCAGGGCTCTCTCCTCTGTGCCCTTCCCCCGCCTCGTGGCTCTTCTTTAGGATTCTTAACAGCCGTAAGCACTGTGGCTAAGGCTGGGATTCCAGACCAAGTGAGACTCCATGTCTGCCTTCCACGCTTTCAAGTCTCGTCTCCCAAGGCTCTGAAGACGATAGGTTATTCCCAAGGACCAATGGCAACAGGAATTGCTGGCTGAGGCAGGCGAGGCCCCCCCTCGAAGCTGGGAAACCGGGCAGTGTCGCCCAGAGAACCCTACTTCCTGGGTGGCGCGGCCTCCTTGTCTTCAGGGCAGTGGAGTGCCCTGCCCGAGCCCCCTGCACACAGAGCCCCGAGGCTCCCGCCTCCCTCAGGCCTTCTCCAGGAGGGTCCAGCTCCTGGCCCCTCAGTGTCGTGGGCAGCGTCCCACAGGTCCCCGGGGACCCGAGCCAGGTGGCCCGGCAGTAACCTGATTGTAACTCACCTGTATTAACTTTCGTCCCTTCCCTGCTCACTTCCCACTCCCGCATCGCGCCCCTGTGGTCACCTCCCAAGTGAATTCCTTCCGTCCAAATCCTGTGTAAATCTGTGGCAGACCCGAGATCGCCCTCCGCAAGGGGCTTGTGCGAGTGCGGCCAGCAGCGGCCTTCGCGGCAGAGGCCAGGCTCTCCCAGGCCAGGGCACTGCAGCCACCAGGTGGCACAGGCGGCGCTCCCACAGCTTGCTCCCAGGGTCCCTGCAGGCTTGAGAGAAAGGGAAGCTTTGCCTCCTCCCTCTACCCAGCTCTGCTCCCCTCTTCCTCTCCCAGGACTGGATTCCTAATAAACATCTCGCACCCAAACTGCATCTCAGAGTCGGTGTTCAGAGAACCCCACCTGCAGGACTCCTCGGGCAGGCCTGTCTCAGCTCCGCCCCCCACAGCCAGGGGGCGCCACGGCCAGAGGACCCAGGGCTCTTCCCAGTGCCCAGGGCGGGCGGGCCTGCCATGCCCGGGGGAGGGAGGAGGAAAGGGACTGAGGAGACGTCAGTTGGCGGGCCTCTTCACAGCGCTCTGGCCACAGAAAAGGGCACAGCAGGAGAGCGGGCGGCCGGCTTGCCCTGACCTTTACAGCAATGACCGCCACCCTTAAGAAACTCTGGCCCAGCGCTGGTCCCAAGGGTGAATCCGAAGGCTGGAGGCCCATGGGATCCTTCCTCGGGGGCCACCCATTCTCTCAGGGGCCACGCCTTCCTCCTGGAGCCCGGGAGTGATGCTCTTTGGGCCTGTGCGCTGCTCTCAGAGGTTCCCCACGCTCAGGCACCAGGGCCCCGAGAACCAAGTCCTACCCGCTCTGGACAGCCCTCACCACCCTGGGCAGCCACACCACAGAGAGCCCTGCCTGGCCCCGTCGCTCAGGACACAGCCACCGGCTCAGTGGAGGGAGGCTCCTGGGGGGCAGAGGGAGGGCGGTGGCGAGCGGGACAGTGGCCACCCAGGGCCTTTGGAACTAGTGGAGAATTGCCAGGGCCCATGGCGCGGAGCCCAGCGATGATCGGGAGTGACATGCAGATGATTTTTGCAAAAGCATGTCTCTGGGAGCACTTCTTCAGCTGGGATGGTGGAAACTTCCAGAAGGAGGAAGGAGCTGAACC
>NW_005871560.1:478781-481210 GCF_000147115.1 Myotis lucifugus | reverse complement strand
ATCATTTCACTTTTTACCCTATCCCAGAGTTTCCCCACTTTGCTTTCTCCCGCCTCCTTAATCTATCACCAATGAATTTCATTTAACTCACCTTCGTCCCTTTCCTTTGATTGCAATGTATAAATACAGATGTAACCCTCCATTCTCCGGAGCATTATCTCAATTCATTGAGGTTCTGCTTCCCAGCATATGTCGACAATTTGGCTCAAATAAATTCACAAAAATTCTTTACAGGTTTGAATTCTTTTTTTACGTTAACATCCCTCTCCTCCCCCCTCTCCTGCTCCTCCTCCTCCCTCTCCTCCTCCTCCCCTTCCTTCTCCCTCTAATATGTTTTTATTAATTTCAGAGAGGAAGGGAGAGGGAGAGAGAGATAGAAACATCAGTGATGAGAGAGAATCATTGATTGGCTGCATCCATCCTGCAGGCACCTACTAGGGATGAAGCCCCCAACCCAGGCTTGTGCCTGACCCACGACCCGCGACCTCCTGGGTCATTGGGAGACACCCCCTCGCCACGTGGGCTTCCTGGCTTCCTCACCCACACAGGTCGCTTCTGTCTGGCTTTACAGCAACAATCTTAACCTCTTTGTGGACAAAATTAACAGGAGTTTCAACATTTTCACCCATTTCTCCCTGCCATGACCAGCCAAGTGTGTCCGGGGTGGAGAGAACAGGACAGCACAGCCCCCTCCGAGACATGTCGCCTGCAGTCCTGCGGGCGCCCTGCGGCCATGCACCCATGTTCCACTCACAACTCACTCAGGTGTGGGCCCAGCCGGGCCTCCAGCGGCTCTTCTCCGACGGCGGAAATGGGACTCGAAAGGCGATTGCTCCAAAGACTGTAAAAGGATCTGCTTTCGTTAAGTGGAGCTCTGGTGCGTTTGCTCCTTTTAGATAAACATGGATATGAGACTCTCCTCCATCCACAGTTCCACGTCCTACTGCCAGCTGTTCACCAAGGCGCTGGGCCTGGTGACATGGTGAAATGACATGAGGATTGCTCCAAGGACGGTCTAACAAAGAATGTAGCAGTAGCACCTTGACAGGAATTCTACCTAAAGTCTTTGAAACTGAATTCCTGGGACTTCTCAGGTTGCTAGAGTTAATATTAAGAATTTGTATTTCTGACATCAATAAATTATTAAATGTCTTCAAAGTTTTACCAAATTTATGCATATTTTTAAAAAGGAATTGGGTCTCTGTAGACCTGGAGGTAGTATGGGTCATCAGGGTGGGCCCTCGTGATATGACAGTGCCCCAGTGAAAAGGGAACTTGGGACACAGGAGAGCAGCGTGTGAGGATGAGGAGAGCGGGGCTGACGCAGCACACGCAGGAGCAGGCCCAGGCGCGGAGCAGACCCTCTCCGCCCTCAGCAGCAGCCAACCGCCCGGACTCCTTGGTTCTGGTCCCCTGGCCTCCAGAACTGGGGCAGAATTCCTTTCTATTGTGGAAGCCATCCACTCGGCGGCACTAGCATTGCTCTACCCCCAAATCACTGAGCTAGCCAGTGCCATCCCTGCCCCCAAAACCCTGGCTGCAAAGGATGCCACAGTCTCAACCAGAGAGACTCTTAACATGAAAATGGGAGCAGATCACTCCCCCAACCTTGACCCTCCCATTGCTCTGCATTCCATCTCTGACCAACCCCCAGTTCTTAATATCACACACACGTGCACACACATGCACGGTTGCACGCACAGACATACACACAGTCTTTCCACTCCTCGACAAGACAGACCCTTCCCTCCTCCGGGCTTCGGCAATGCTGTTCCTTTCCCAGAAACACTGATGTCTCCGCCTCCCCCGTGGCTTCTGTTCATCTCTCAGGTCTCACTCCTCAGGGTCACCAGCCTCGAGGCCCCTGGGGCTTTCTCCTAACTCCTCTTATCACTGATAGCGGCTAGTGCTGGGCCAGGAGCCGGTTGTTACGCATCCACCTCAACACAGAGTTTGAGTGTTTAGAAACGTTCGTGCAGTTTGACCTCCCAGCAAGCAAGGGGTGAACTCACCTCATCGCACAGGCGTTAGACGGCTCCTTATTGCCCACGCACATGGCACAAGCCACGCACATCATGCACAGCGGACCACACGTCGGCTGGTCGATGAGAAATGGAAGATAGCAGGTTCTTGCCCACAGACAGAAGCCAGCTTCACAGAAACCATCACTAACAACTATTATAATTGGTCTGCACTCTGTGACTCTCATTTGCTCTGTTCATGACTGACACAGGCCGGCCACTGTCTGACAGAGGAGTGTAGCAGTATTGGGCTTGTGAGTGTGTGGGCTGGATTACAATGTGTGTGTGTGTGTGTGTGTGTGTGTGTGTGTGTGTGTGTGTGTGAGTGTGTGGGCTGTATTACAATGTGTGTGTGTGTGTGTGTGTGTGTGTGTGTGTGTGTGTGTGAGAGTGTGTGGGCTGGATTAC
>NW_005871560.1:457141-477898 GCF_000147115.1 Myotis lucifugus | reverse complement strand
AAGAAAGAAGCCAAGTGTGCCTCCAGCCGCCCCTAGGAGCCCTGAAGTGCCCCAATCCTCAAAGCACCTCCTGACTGACTCCACTGCCTCCCCCCACCCGCCCCCAGGAGTTGACACATTCCCTCCCCAACCCTATCAAAATGCATCCATCTTCAGGCCATTCCCAGCTCCTGGGAGAGCCTCACCTGTAAGTGCGCAGGGGGTGCTATGGGGAGACTGCGCCCCTTCAGGGCTCCTCCGCTTGTGGCCTCAGAGGGGAGGACCGCAGCTTCTCAGACCCATGGCACCTCTGACCCCGTCACTGCAGGGGGGCCAGAGCCTGTCCTCACAGGCCTCTGGGGTTCTCACGCTCAAGGTTAAGAACCACTGTGCTGCTTGCTACCTGTCCCAGGCTCTCCTGCCCAGGCCCCCGAGCGACCAGGGGCGTGATTTCAATGAGGAAATGAGCTCGCCTGCCCATCAGGGCGAAGCTCTAGCTGATGGAGTCCAGGTAGAAGGTGGGCCCAATTTTGCCAGATCTTTCCATTTTTCAAGAGTCCCAGGTCTCCTGGCTTTCACCCTTGGTCCCTGCACTCAAGTTTCAATGAAGCAGCCAGAGGACCCCTTCCAAAAATACGAGCTCATGTGCTCCCTCTGCCCTCACCAGGCACAGCTGCTCACTCTGCTCCAGGTGAGAGTCCTCCAAGCTCTACCTGCCCGGCTCCTCGAGCTCCATGTCACCTCACTGCGTCACCGCCTCTCTCCCTGCTCACTCAGCAGCTGCAGGGGCTTCCTGCTGTTTCTCCAGGAGGCCAGGCCATCCCACTGCAGCCCCGCCCACTGGTTCCCACTCCTGCAACATCCCTCATGGCTCCTCTCTCACTCCCTTCAAGTGTCTGTTCAAATGTCTCTTTCTCAGTGAAGCCCACCTAGCAACCCTATTTCACATACCTCCCCTGGCACACCGCATCCACCCCTAGCCAGCTCCATCTATGTTAGCATCTGATCGTGTAACAGACCATCTACATGTACATTTGCTTGGCTGTCTGCCTCCATCTGCTTGGACTTTAGCTCCACGGGAGCAGGAATTTCTATCTGATTGACTGATGGAAACCTAGCAACTGGAGTAGTATCTGCACACAGTAGGATTTCAGTAAGTAGGTGTTGCGTGAATAAATGGATGAATGCAGACTAGATATTGCTGCCAAGCAGCTCTGCGTGCACAGTCCAATAGGAATCTCTTGAAGATTTGCTCCAAGCCCGAGGTATTTCGCCCGGTTGCTGGTGTGTCACAGCACCATTTCAGGACAGAAGGTTCCCGGAGGCCGCAAGTCAGGAGCAGTCTCCCTTCCCTGCACGCAGCCCAGTCCTACCCACGCTTAGATGAGCACACATGCCTTCGCCGACATCTTTTATTCTGGACAGTGGCTTCTCTTAAGTCTACACAGGAACTGACCTATAATCTAATGTTTTCCAAAACATATTCTTTGGAGTTTGTTTTTCATCTTTCTTGTTGAAAGTATTACGTAAGTAACCTTTTTTTCTCCATTGACTCCTTCTAGCCTGCCCCTGGCCCTTCACCCCAGACCTTCATCACCTTATTGTCTGTATCCATGGGTTATGTATATAGGCATATCAGGTCTTTGGTTCATCTCTTCCCACCCACCCACCCTCCTCTGCCTTACCTCTGAGATTACACAGTCTGTTCTCTGCTTGTTTGTCTCTGGATCTATTTTGTTCATTAGATTCCACATATAAGTGAGATCATGTGATACTTGTCTTTCTCTGACTGGCTTATTTCACTTAGCATAATACTCTCCAGGTCCCTCCATGCTGTCTCAAAGGGTGAGAGGTTCTTCTTTTTTACAGCTGCATAGTATTCCATGGTGTAGATGCACCACAGCTTTTTTATCCACTCATCTACTGATGGGCACTTGGGTTGTTTCCAGATCTTAGCTATTGTAAATTGCGCTGCTATGAACACAGGGTGCATACATTCTTTCTGATTGGTGTTTCAGGGGGTCTTAGGACATATTCCTAGAAGTGGGATCACTGGGTCAAATGGCAGTTCCATATTTAATTTTTTGAGGAAACTCTATATTGTTTCCCATTATGGCTGCATCAGTCTGCATTCCCACCAGCAGTGTACTAGAGTTCCCTTTTCTCCACATCCTCTCCAGCACTTGTCATTTGTTGATTTTTTTTATGATAGCCATTCTGGCAGATGCGAGGTGATACCCATTGTCACTTTAATTTGCATCTCTCTGATGATCAGTGATTTTGAGCATTTTTTCATATGTCCCTTTGGAGAAGTGTATAATTAAATCCTTTGCCTATTTTTTAATTGGATTGTTTATCTTCCTTTTGCTAAGTTGTCTGAGTTCTTTACATATTTTGGATATTAACCCTTTATCAGATGTATCATTGCCAAATATGTTCTCCCATAGAGTGAGCTCCCTTTTCATTTTGTTAATGGTTTCTTTTGCTGTGCAGAAGCTTTTTATTTTCATGTAGTCCCATTTGTTTATTTTCTCCTTAGTGTCCTTTGCCCTAGGAGATGTATTTGTAAACATCTTGCTACGAGAGATGTCTGAGATTTTGCTGCCTATGGTTTCTTCTAGGATTTTTATGGTTTCATGTCTTACATTTTAGTCTTTTATCCATTCTGAGTTTATTCTTGTGTATGGTGTAAGTTGGTGGTCTTACATTTTTTTTTTCATGTACCTGTCCAATTTTCCAAGCGCCATTTGTTGAAGAGACTGTCTTGACTCCATTGTATGCTCTTGCTTCCTTTGTCAAATATTAATTGAGTGTAATGGCGTGGGTTGATTTCTGGGGTCACTGCTCTGTTTCATTGGTCTATATTTCTGTTCTTGTGCCAGTATCAGGCTGTTTTGAGTACAGTGGCTTTGTAGAATTACTTGATATCTGGTATTGTGACCCTTCCAACTTTGTTCCTTCTTTCTCCAGATTACTATGGCTTTTTGGGGTCTTTTTTGGTTCCATATAAATTTTTGGAGTATTTGTTCTAGGTCTGTGAAATATGCCATTGATTTTTTAATAGGGATTGCATTGAGTCTATAGATTGCTTTGGGTAGTATGGACATTTTAATGATGTTAATTCTATCAATCCATAAACACAGTATATTCCTCCACTTGTTTATATCTTCCTCTTTCTCTATTTTCAATGCCTTATACTTTTCCAAGTACAAGATTTTTAACTTTCTGATTAACTTTATTCCTAAGTATCTTAATGTTTTTGTTGCAATGGTAAATGGGATTGTTTGTTTAGTTTGTCTTTCTAAGAATTCATTATTGATGTATAAAAATGCTATCTATTTCTGGGTGTTAATTTTGTATCCTGCTACATTGCCAAAATCATTTACTAAATCTAGTAGTTTTTTGGTGGAGTCTTTAGGGTTTTCTATGTACAATATCATGACATCTGCAAATAATGAGAGTTTTACTTCCTCCCTTCCAATTTGGATGCCTTTTATTTCTTCTACTTGTCTGATCACTATGGCTAGGACTTCCAGTACTATGTTGAATAAGAGTAGTGAGAGCAGACAACCCTGTCTTATTCCTGTTCTTAGGGGAAATGGTTTTAGTTTTTGCCCATTGAGTGTGATGTTGGCTATAGGTTTGTCATACATGGCCTTTATTATGTTGAAGTATGATCCCTCTATTCCCACTTTGCTGAGAGTTTTTATCAACAATAGGTGCTGGATTTTGTCGAATGCTTTCTCTGTGTCTATTGATATGATCATGTGAGTTTTGTCTTTCAATTTGTTTATGCGATATATCACATTTATTGATTTGTCAATTATGTCCCTGGAATAAGTCCCACTTAATCATTGTGTATGATCTTTTTAATATATTGCTGGATGTGATTTGCCAATATTTTGTTGAGGATATTAGCATCTCTGTTCATCAGGAATATTGGCCTGTAATTTTCTTTCTTTGTAGTGTCTTTATCTGGATTTGGAATTATGATATTCTGGCCTCATAAAAAGAGCTTAGAAGTGTTTCTTCCTCTTGGATATTTTGGAATAGTTTGAGGAGGATAGATGTTCTTTGAAGATTTGGTAAAAATCCCCTGTGAAGCCACCAGACCCGGACTTTTGTTTGCTGGGAATTTTTTTATTACTGCTTCAACTTCTTCTATTGTTATTGGCCTATTCAGGTTTTCTGATTCTGTTTTGGAGGATTTTATTTTTCTAGGATTTTGGCCTTTTCATCCACATTGTCCTGTTTGTTGGCATGGGGTTGCTCATAGTATTTTCTTACAATCTTTTGTATTTCTGTGATGTCATTTGTTACTTCACTGCTTTTGTTTCTGATTTTATTTATTTGGCTCCTCTTTCTTTGTTTCTTGATGAGTCTGGCTAAAGGTTCATCAATCTTGTTTATCTTTTCAAAGAACCAGCTCTTGGAATCATTGATCTTTTGTATTGTTTTATTATTGTTTGTTTGTTTGTTTTGTCTCCATGTTATTTATTTCTGATCTAAGCTTTATTATTTCTTCCATTCTACTTACTCTGAGCTTTTTTTGTTGTTCTCTTTCTAGTTCTTTAAGTTGTAGGGCTAAATAGTTTATTATTAATTTTTCTTGTTTTTTGAGGTAGACCTGTAGTATTATGAACTTCCCTCTTAGAACTGCTTTTGTTGTGTCCCAGAGATTTGGGGTTGTTGTGTGTTCATTTTCATGTGTTTCCAGGAAGTGTTTGATTTCTTCCTTGATCTCATTGGTAACCCATTCATTGTTTAATAACATGCTATTTAGCCTCCATGTTTTTTTAATGTTTTGGGGTGTTTTACTGTAGTTGATTTCTAATTCCATTCCATTATGATCTGAGAAGATGCTTGATATGATTTCAATATTCCTGAACTTGTAGAGATTTGTTTTGTGTCCTAACATGTGGTCTATCTTTAAGAATAACCCATGTGCACTTGAGAATAATGCAGCTTTGGGGTGAAATGTTCTATATATATCAATTAAATCCACCTGATCCAGTGTGTCATTTAGAGTCACTGTTTCCTTATTAATTTTTTTATCTGGAAGATCTATCCAGTGAAGTGAGTGGGGTGTTAAAGTCCCCTACTATGACTATATTGCTGTCAATATCTCCCTTAAAGTCCTCCAGAAGTTTTTTATATATTTAGGTGCTTCTATGTGTTTACCAAGGTTATATCCTCTTACTGAATTTATTCCTTTAGTATTATGTAGTGACCTTTGTTGTCTCTTATGATGGCCTTCATTTTGAAGTCTATTTTGTCAGATATGAGTATTGCTAGCCCAGCTTTTTTTTTGTTTCTATTTGCATGGAAATTTTTTCTATCCCTTCACTCTTATCCTGTGTGTCTTTTGTTTTGAGGTGGATCTCTAGTAGACAGCATATATTTGGGTCATGTTTTCATATCCATTCAGCTACACTATGTCTTTTGATTGGAGCATTTAATCTATTTACATTTAAGGTTATTATTGACAGGTACTTATTTATTGCCATTTAATTCTTTATGCCTATGTTTTTCTCTCTATTATTCTCATTACAGCAGTCCCTTTAGCATTTCTTGCAGTGCGGGTTTGGTTGTGATAAACTTCATTAGCCAGTTTTTATCTGGGAAGATCTTTATTTAACCATCTATTTTAAATAACTTTGCTGGATATAATAATCTTGGTTTTAGATCCTTGCTTTTCATTACCTTGAATACTTCATGCCATTCCCTTCTGGCCTATAGACTTTCTGATGAGAAATCAGCTGACAACCTTATGGGAGTCACAAATTGTTTTTCTCTTGCTGCCTTTAGGATTCTCTCTTTGTCTTTAATTTTTGGCATTTTAATTATGATGTGTCTGGGCTTGGGCCTGTTTGGGTTCTTCTCTGTGCTTCCTGAACTTGTGTGAGTTTCTCCTTCACCAGGTTAGGAATATTTCCTGCCATTATTTCTTCAAACATGTTCTCTATCCTTTGCTCACTCTTTTCCCTTCTGGCACTCCTATGATTCAAACATTTCTGTGCTTCATGTGTCCTATAGTTCTCTTAAGCTGTCTTTCTGTTTACTGATTGGATTTTCTGTTTGGTCCTCTGATTGAGTGCTTTTTTTTTACCCTGTTTTCTAATTCACAGATCTGATCCTTGGCTTCCCCTAATCTACTGTGTATTCTTTCCACTGTGTTCTTTATTAGTGCTGTGTCATTCTTCATAGTTACTATATCTTTTCTCATGCTTGCCGTCATTATTCTGAACTCTATGTCTGATAAATTTTGGATCTCCATTTCATTTAGCTCTTCTTCTAGAGAATTCTCTTGTTCTTTCATTTAGGGCTTATTTTTTTGTCTCCCCATTTTGGGTGCCTGTTTGGGTTTGTGTCTATATATATTAGGTAGATCTGCTAGGACTCCCAATCATTAGTGCAGGACAATGTCAGATGCTGTTTGTGACTGCCCCTGAGGACCCTGTTTGGAGCTATTAGCAATCCACAGCATGTGGCTCCATCTGCCAGGGCTGGGTGCCTTTAGAAAGGACCATGATGTGCACCAAGGTCTGCTTTTCCCTAGTTCTGGGCCTCAAATTAGATCAGGCGAAAACTCAAAGCTTCCAGAGACCCTCCTCTGTCTGCAGGCTGATTGTTATTCTTAGTCTCTTAATGGGCTTCAGAAACTCCACAGGGTGTTTTCCAGACTCCATAGGGTGGGGCAATTGCTCCCCCCCTCCCCCAGGCAAAAACTGCCTGGATGGTAAAGGTCCTCTGGAGAAAGATGTCCTCTGCAATGTGAGGGAATGACTCACCACAAGAAACCAGGGTGTCTGCCTTCCAAACTCTAACCCCAAAGCCCCCAACCCTTCTGGTCACACAGCTCCAATCCACACTGCCCTCCCTCTGCCAGAGCCCAAGGTGAGTGGCTGCACATGAGACTTCGTGCATTGGCTCTTTAAGAGGGTGCCTGCATTTCCAGTCATCTCTCCCTGGCAGACAGCAACCCCATTCCTTTCACAGTCAGATGTTCTGTGGGCATGTTTCTCAGTTCTGGTTCTCTGGGCTGGGGGTCAAGCTTGGGGTTTAAACCCCAGAGTTCTAAGTGGGAACCTCCCACAGCTGAGATATCCCTCCAGAAATTCAGCTGCTGTCTGTGGGAGCCCGGCCAGCCCTTTCGCATCTCCATACTTCCTACCAGTCTCTGTGTGGTCTCCACTTTCCATCCTTGGATATCAGGGTTCTCTCCAGCCAGTCTTCCATTGATTATTCAAGATGGTTTTTCTGTATTTTGGTTGGTTCTGGGAGCATGTCAGTGTAGCTTCTACTTAATCCACTACCATTTTGGAATCTCTCTCACATACCCAAGACATATTCTTTGCAATACTAATCCCATCAGATTCTCTAAGAAAAATAATCTGGAAACACACACATACATGCACATTCTTTTCTGGAGCTCACAATACATGTTACTTTTTTAAAGGCTGCAGGAATCTGATTGTGAGTTCTTTATCTCTCTGTTTGTTCCTGTGTTTCTCAAAATTGTGGAAGCACATACTCCTTCCCCAATAAACACCCATTAACCCTCCAAGACATTCATGTTCTGGGTAAGCAGTTTCGTATTTTTCATCTTTTTGTGAGGCAGGAAAGGGGAACTCTAGCCACCTGAACCAATAAAATCCCCTTTTATTTAAGTAAGCCTATTTTCTGTTGTTTGTGTTGGTGAAAGCCTTAGCTGCTATAGATAAGGTGAGTGTGGTAGAGTAGTGCACACTGGAGAGACCAGTACAGACAGAAACACATTGATAGTTTGAAGCATGGACATGAGGAAGTCTCAGTATCTCAGCAAGTTCATAAACTGAAAAGTTTAAAGGTAGGGCAGCTCCAGGCATGGTTAGATCAAGGATCAAATCATGACATTTGGACTCAGTTTCTCTCTCTCTTCCAGTTCAGCCTTCCACTCCAGACTCTTCCCTCATGGTGACAACATGGCTATTACAGTGCTGGCCTCACCTCCTCTTAGGTTCAAATCAAGCTATAAAACCAAAACCTTTTCTAATAGCCCCTCAAATGTCTCTAGCTCCACTCTGATTGCACCTGCTTAGGACATGTGACCATCCTTAAACTGGCCAAAAGGATGGGTGCCGGACATGCTGAGGGTCAGGCCCTATAGTCCACTCCTGGAGCCACTCCTGGAGCCAAGCTTAGAACTGACCCAGACAGACAGCAAGGACGGAGAAGTGTGAAGAGTGAGTCCCTTGCCCACGCAGGCATTCTTGTCGGAGCCAGGAGGGACAGATGCTGAGAAGGCAGTGCTCCAATGTGCACACCCGGCCCTTTGCACAAACACCCAAACGCTGCATCTCCTCCAACCAACAATCCCAGACTCCCCAGCCAGAACTAGTATCCCTCTTAAGGCATGAGAGTTTGACATATATAAGCCAATCCTGTAGAACACAGTAGGAAGTTCTCGGGTTCACAGAAAAAGCTGAAGGCAGTAGGAATACAATAGATTTGGAGTCACACAGATTTGAGCGCACAATCTGGATATGTGACCTTGAATTAGTTAACTTCCCTTAGTTTCAGGTCCTCATCTATAATGCCCAGTCCTAGTGGAAAATATCAGTAATAAAGTCTAAAAGAGTGAACCCAAGCTGGCTGTTGCCCAGCCTCTGCGGCTGGATCTTGCCCATCGCCTGCTTCCAGACCCCACTGTGCTCAGATCAGCCCCCAAGGACAAGGCCGTCTGCCCTCCAGACCCCTCAAGGACAACTGCCCCTGGAAACTGGAGGAAGCGGGTCCCTGCCGGCCACTTCATCGGCAGGCTGTCCTTTGTGGTCCTGCCCGCAGCCCTGCCCATTACGATTGGAGTCAGGGCCTGTGCTGCCAGCCACCCTTCTGCCACCAAGAGGAGTTGAAAGACCAGAAACAGTATTTCTGGCAGCTGCCAGGACCCACATCACACAGGCAAACTCTGGGGATAAAACCAAAGTAAATACTGCATTCGGCTTCATGCCACACAAACGCCCCACTGACTTGTGATTGCAATGCAAGAGAGGCGCCCAGGCACCAAGCACACACCTTTCCCATCAGGGGACAAGCAGCCACCCTGAGGGGAGAGCGACGCTCTTTGTGGCAGAGATAGACCATGGGGGGAGGAGAGAGGACGGGGAAGGAAGTGGGGGGGAACCAGGAGCTGAGGCTGGCAGCCTCCGGGCTGTTGTTTTATAAAAGGGAACCAGGGACCAGAGCTCCGGAAGCCGGAGGTCCCCTGCGTGGGAGCCTCTGAGCGCTGAGGAGAGTGGACACACTCCAGTCTCTTCTCCATGGGGCTTAGATGCACATCCATCCGTGTGACCATTCATCCTCTGCAAAGAAATACCGATTAATCGCAGAATGTGTGCTGAGCGTGCCGGGCACCAGGGGACACCGATCGCCTGCCTGCCCTTGTGAACTCAGTCCAGAGGGAAGACAGGCTGTAGACAAGCAAACACTTCCACTAAGGGTGCAGCCACACTGGAACACTCACCAAAGGCAAGGCCCCGGAGCAATAAGAAAGCGTGCGGGAGCCATGCTTTCTCAGGGCAGCAGAGAAGGGCCGAGCAGGCGCCTTTGACCAGCAGGGAGATGCAGAGGAGGCCCCGCAGATGCTGAGGCAGGAGGACCCGTGTCCAAGGGCAGAGAGAAGCCAGGGGCTGGAGCTTGCTTACCATGTGGTGGGGAGAAAAGAGCCAGGTGGAGCTGGAGGAAGACAGGATCAGATCCGGTGGGGACACCTGTGTCCTGATGAGCTTAGAGTTAACCAAGGGGCAACACCTCTCTTCTAAACCACCACCTGCCATGGGAATCCTATTCATGGCACCTGCATATATTTGAAAAATGCAGTTTGCAGGAGACCTCCCTTATCTGGGGAACAAACTGCAGGGAGGGGGTGCATTCTCGTGCCCAGCTCTTTCAAGGGGTGTGGCCACAGGCCAGGAAACCCCTGGGGTGGAACATATCAAAAGACAACCAAGAGACCTCAAGTGTGCACAGGGAGGAACACGGTGACAGACAAACAGGAACCGGTGCTCAGCCTCCCTGCCTCCGGGTGCTCACCCAGCCCAGGTGCAAGCCCCACACCTGAGAGGCCTCCAGCTGCTACTCAGCCTGCGGTCTGGGCACCAACAGTGTCCGCATCACCTGGGAGCTGTTCAGAAATGTAGACTGTACGGGTTTTCTCTTGCTGCTGTAACAAATTTCCACAAACTTAAAGGTATAGAAAGCATGGCCTCCTGGTGCTAGAGTTCAGAAGTCTAAACGGGCTTCCTGGGCTCCCATCAAGGTGTCTCAGGGCTGTGTCCTTCTGGGGGCTCGGGCGAGAGTCCACATCCTCGCGCTCTCCAGCTTCTAGCAGCTCCTGGTCGTTCCTCCACCTTCCAGGCCCCAGACCCGCAGGCCGAGTCCCTGCCACATGTGTCACTTTGACGTCCTCTTCTACGTCCGTCTTTCATTCGTAAGGACCCTGGTGATCCCACTGAGCCCACCCGGGGAACCAGGGTGCTCTGCTCTTTCCTTCCCAAGGTCAGCTGACGAATTAGCAGCCTTCACTCGTCTACAACAGAACTGTCCTCTCCCTGTAACCTGACGTATTGGCAGGTCCCAGGAGCCAGGACGTGGGCATCTTAGTGGGATGTGATTCCGCCTGCCTGTCAGCTCTAGGGGCCTCCCCTGCTGACTGAGTCAGAATCTGCATTTTAACAGGATCTGCATTTTAACAGGATCCCCCCCCCCGCCCCACCCCACCCGCCACACGGGCTGCTGGGCAGATGCCTCTCAGGCCGTGCTGGGCCAGGCCACAGGGACCCTGACAGCTGGTTTTCCTCTCTCTCCGCGTGAACTCCCTCCACGGAGCAGGGTTCCTTTGACCAGAAAACCGGAATTGGGGCAGCCTCCTGGGGGTGAGCATGCTGGAGCACCCCAAGGCTGCGGGCTGTGTGGGGAGGAGCTTGCCTATCCGCTCTGCAGGCCTGAGGAGGGCTGGTCCAGGGCCAAGGCAGCAATTCCCACAGCTAACTGGGACCAGGGCTCCCTGGGCTGGGGGAGGGGACTGGGAGGTTCTGACTGGCTCAAGGTCTCAAGGTCGTGCAGCTGAAGGGTAGGGGAGTGTGGAGAACCTGGAGCCAGGCCAGCAGGCTGGGCCACACCCCCTGTTCCTAATTGACTGTTATCTGGGGGCCAGGCCTCTCACAGGAGGAGAGCAGGGGTTAAGATGGCCCAACCTCTGGCTCCATCTGGTCTGTCCAGAGGGAAGGCTGCCGCCTCCCCTGAGGCCACTCCACGCAGCCTGCAGCCTGCAGCCGGCCCGCCTGGAGGGAAGGCCCTGGCAGGGGTGGAGCGCTGGCCAGGGAGTGCTGACCTGTCTCTGCCCCCAGAGCAGCCCAGCCTGTGTGGTGCCTGCAGCTGAGTGCGGTCCCAGTGCCGGGGAGGGGACTTCTTGGAGCGCCACCCGGCCAGGCAGCGTCCCTGAGGGCTGCCATGGGGAAGGGGCCTCCACCCAGCAATGCCCCGCTGCTCTGCGCTGCTGAAGAACATCTGGCTGCCTGGGCACCTACGCCGGGTAAAAATAGCGTGCCATCTGGGAGTGGGCACCACGCCACCTCGGCAGATGGAGACCAGCTCCGCGAGCCCAGACCGCTGCGCAGTGTGAAAGGCGCTCGCCAAGGGCCGCTCTCGGCCGAAGACTCACAGGGCTGAGCGCCAAGACCTTGGCTGAGGGCCAGGAGGTGCAGCAGGGGCAGAGGCAGCGGCCGTAAGCCACAGGGAGGCCCGAAGCCGGGGGCCGGGCCGGGCCTGAATCCTGTGTCTACCTCCACCGCTGTGTGACCTGAGCCAGTTAACCTCACAGCCTCGGGCAAAAGCCATCCTTCGGGCTCCAGTGAGCCGTCCACCATGCCCTCATTCACCGGGCAGTTCCGAGTGTCAGCTCTGTGCCAGGCACTGTGCTGGGTGGGTAAAGCCGTGAGCACGTGGGAGTTCTCTCTCCAGTGTGGGAGACAAACATTAATCAAAAACAACACAAATAAAAATAAAATGTCAACTGAGACTCGTGCCTCCAGGGAAGGTGTGTGGTTCAATTAGCAGCGCCCAGCAGGAAGGGACAATGCGGACCGAGGGGCTTGTGGGGAATTAAACGGAGAAACGAGAGAGGGTGAGGTGAGCTCTGAGTTCAGTGCCTGGGCCTGATAAATACTGGAAAATGGAACTAGTTATTAATGAATACTTACTGACAATGGAGCTGGAACAATGCCGGCTCTTCCCCAGGGCAGAGTGCAGGCTGCGGCCTGAGCCAGGGCACCTCAGGGAGAGGCTGACCGCCGGCCCCACCGCAGGACTTAACAATAAAAATGCAGAAGACTGCCCAGACCTCGGGGAGGCCACTCAGAGTCCCCAGACACTGCAGTTTCAGCAACGACGCTCGGACCCTCCCTCCTGTGAGCTTTGGGACAGCTTGGCTGGCATCCGAACGAGGCTGATACCCAATCTCCTCCCACTTTCTCCAGGCGCCCGAGCAAAGCAGAAAGGCGCCTGCGCAGCCTCTGGGACCTCGTCTGCCTGGCCCGGATTCTCGCTGTCCCGCGGACAGACTGCAGGCCTGGGCAGACCCTGCTTGCAGGGCGCACATTTCTCCTCTCAGTGCACCTGTGAAAGGGGTGCCTTCAGGGGTGAGGCCGGAGGACGACGCTGGGAAGGCAGTGCGAGGTGCCCGCCAGCACCAGCAACCGTGGGGCAGCCCCTGCAGACCCCGAAGTGTGGGGCCCTTCTCATGGGCTCAGGCCCAGCACGTGCAAACCCCACTGGGCCCCAGGCTGCCTTGACATCAGGAGGCCGTGTGAACGCACGTCTAAGAGGGATGAGGCTGGGGAGTGCCCTGCCCCGCGTCCTCCCACCTACCGCCACCTCCAGCTGATGCCCTGGCCATGCTCCGTGCCCAGGGGACCCACAGCCCCTCACCTCAGCACCCATACCCCTCACTCTCGTCCCTGGGGATCCTCAGCTGCCTTTTTGTGCGCCGGAGCCCCCTCCGCCATTCTGCAGCACGTACACCTGGACCCACACCTCACTCCCCTCTCGTCCCTCAGCCAAGCAATTTTGGGGCTGGTCTCAAGGACCCCTCCGCGGGTCTTCGGGATCCCTGGCCACAGTGGCGATCACCCAATAATGCACCTTGCACTGCTTTCTCTCCGTCCCCATTCCCCTCCAGGGCGTCGATGAGACTGCAGTGTCTGGGCCTCCACATGGGCCTGCACACAGCCTCTGTGCTTCACCTCTGCCTGCTGGGAGGAGCCCGAGCCAAGAGCAGCCTTGGCCTCCCCCACCACCACCCCCGCACCTCCACCGCTGGCTGTCAGGAGAAGAGGGGCATCAGAGGTGCGGGTGGGAGTCAGACAACAGAGCAGCTGGCTCTGCTCCCCCGGCGACCTCCGACCTCCGCTGTCCCTTGCTGGTCCCACTGTCGCTGCAGGTCCCCAGGAAGCGGCGGCACTGTCCAGGGTGAGTGGGACCCCTGCAGACAGCGCTCGGCTCGCGGGGCATTTGACATCTGGGCTGTTGTGCACACACTCCTGCTTTCTAACTCAGTTTACCTCTTGGAAACACCTCATGCCAACTTAGCAGTCCTCGCTGGAGGACTTCTTAGTGGCCGCTGCCTATGGTAGGCTTTCAACAGCTGTCTCCCCTTCCTGTCCCAGCTCGGCCAACTCGAGGCCTTCTCCGGGCTCAGTCTCAGACCCACAGCCAAAGGCTGGGGACAGGCCGGAGGGGCTCACGACGCAGGTTCGCCCCCCACCCCCACCCCCGCGCCGCCTTTCAGGCTCTCCGTGTGGCCCCGCCCAGCCTGCCCTCCGCCCCCAGTGGGTCTCTGAGTAGCCGTCCCCGGAACTAAGACCCTTTTAATAAAGGTCTCCCCTCTGAGGTCAGGAGAGTCGGCTTCTGTAGCTTGTGACCAGAAAACGTTCACAGATGCCCCAACAGCCAGTCTCGGACGTGGGCAAAGTGCAGATGCCCGCTGGGGAGACGGAGCCCCTGCCCCGGAACCTTCCAGCAGTGGCTCTTGGTCATCGCCAAGGTGCCCCTGGGACCTGACAGAGCTCAGCTGGAAAGCCCTGGCTCGCATCCCAGCTCTTCTGTGCACATGAGGAGAGCCGGGCAAGAGAGCCCAGGGACTGGCCAGGTGCCAGCGCTGCTGAGCGACGGGCTGAACCAGCCTCCTGCCTCCCAGCCAGTGGCTTCTCTCTCTCCACCGGGACCACCAGGACCCGAGAGGCAAGCAAGCCGCAGGACTGAGACAGGGCCAGGAGCGCGAGTGCAGGACAAGGTCCTTCCTGCCTTCGAGACGACGCCACCAGCAAGAGCAGGGCGTCCTGGGGCCTCTCTCCCGTCACTGCTGAGCGGCGTCTGGGCAGGCGCACTTGTACCCGGACACCGTGCAGCTGCCACAGTGACAGGCTCGCACTGCAGAGCCCTCTGCCAGCGCTTCCCAGACACAGCTCTGAACTCTCGTCCTACAAGAGGCTCCACAAAAAGGGGGTCCCTCGGCCAAAGCCCTTACTTTCTAGGCCCTACAATGCACCCTCTATGCGTCACATAGTAACACTGGAGGAGAGGTGGCATAGGGGAGTGGGCACAGCATGTGCTCTGCAGGCTCATTACCGGGGTTGATTACTAGCTCTGCCCCTTCGTAGCTCTGTGAGCTTGGGCAAGGCTCTTCACCATTTGGGGGCCTCAATTTTCCTATCCATGAATTGGGAATGAAGTAAAAGACTCAACTGTGTTAGTCCGGGTTCTGCAAGAAACAGATGCCGTGAGGAGATGAGATGGGTGAGACCTGTATTGGGAAACACCTGTGAGGCAGCACAGAGATCGGGGTGGGGAGGGGGGGGAGGCGGGCAGGGGGGAGCTGCCAACATTGTGAAACATCAACACCTCAACACAGACGAGCTCCTGCAAAAGGTGGGAGGGAAGGCAGAGAGGCCTGGGGGCTGCAGTGCAGTTCCAGGACGTGGCAGTTTGAGGATGCGTAGGTTGTACGTCAGTCACGTGCCAGAGGACCGCTGTTCTCCTGGGAAGGTGGCCCCTCGGGTGGCTGACCTGCTCTGCAGTGGCTGGAGGGCTGTGGAAGCAAGGCTCTGCCCATGGCGGGGCTGGGTCAGAGCCCCCTGGGGCCTGTCTCATGCTCTCAGAGCAGGAGATCTCAGCACAAGCTTTGCATCCCCGAGGGCTCCACACCAACCTCCAAGGTGGACTAAGTAAGTCCATTTACAAAAAAGCTCTTAAAAGGTGTCTCACACACTAAGTCCTCTGTGTGTGTTGCCTTGTAACAAACACAAGGAATGGACTCAGATGCTTCTAAAACCAGTCTGTGCAGCTAATGTGGTTGTTTCCGTTCGTTTGAGTCCCGGCACATTGTTATGAAACTGCTGGTGCATCTTACATGTGCCGCTTGGAGCTGAGAAACATGTTTGGAAAACTGTGCCCTCATGGGCACGTGCATTGCACACTCACCACGTCGCCCCGCCAGGCCACGGAGACCGGCTTCGCTGCTCCGCTTCCTGTTTCCCAAGCCTCCCACCCAACCGCTGGTTCGCACATCCTTCCAACACATTCTTCTCTTTAGCAGAGAAGTTGATTTCTGTTGCTTGCAGCCAACAGACACACATGCACCTCCATACGTCAGAGGTGAAAGTAGACTGCTCTGGGGAGATGAAGTGGGCAGGACGAGAGCTTCGTGGGGTACGTTGGACAGATGCCACGCTCTGCAGACGCCCAGTTCAGAGTAAACAGGCTCTGAGCACAGCCGTCAGCGGATGGAAGAGGGGCGTTGCAGATGCGCAGGCCTCGCGCCTCCTGCGGCGTTTCTCACCAGGCCTCTGCGGGACACACTGCAAAACCCTCTGCCACCTCCCCTCACGGAGGCCGCTCCCCCCAGCCCACGAAGGCTCCTGAGAGGCGCGAAAGCCCTGGGATAAGACCTACTGGCCTCGGAGCCAGAGGTGGAGGCGACCACCCAGGTCAACAGGAGACGGTCCCTCCACTGCTCATCCCACTGGTTGTACGTCTGCCCTGCAAGCACTGGCTGGAAGTGGGCTCAGGTGCAGCCTTCGCAGCGGCCACGGGCCATCGCAGGCTCTCGCACCGCCTTCCGGCTCTGCCAGAGCTGTGGCAGCCAGTGCTCACCCGGTGCTGGGCTCTGCTCTCGGCAGGTGTCCCAGGAGCCTGCTCACCGGGGCCTTGGCAGACATGGGCGTGCAGCCCCAGGAGCAGCTGTCACCAGCGTGGGAGCCAGTGCCCCCTCTTGTGTGTCTCGAGTGGACGTGCTGGGGTGGGCTCCGCTGCGGCTCAGAGGGTCCCCTCTCCACAGCAGGGCCTCCATGGTGCCCCCAGCACTGGTCCCACCCCCGTTCCCAGACCACTTCTTCCGAAGGGACTACCTGCAGACTAGCTCGTGTCTGGTTTACAGAGCTTTTCGACAGTAAAAAGAGCACCCTGTTTTGTTCTCCTGCCACAGCCCCTCCTGGGGGAGGGCTCGGGGGGACAGGCCGCAGTGTATCCAGGGAGATTCAGCAGAAGGGGCCCCAAGCGTCCACCTTCCCTGCTTCTGGGGCAGCTGTCAGGTTTCCTCGGGCCGCCTTCTCAGGGAAGAAGTGGGGACGGACCCGCTTCCAGGCACCCCCACACAGGAAGTGAGCGAGAGCCAGGCCACATTCCTGTGGCACAGACGCTCTCCAAGTTGACTGGGTGCCAGCAGTGGTTGCCTAGGGAACGCCTGTGACATCGCAGAGGCAGGAGCCACCCTCACTGACTTCAGCAGCTCTGTGCATTTGGCAGGGCTCACAGGACTGTGGAAAGGCCTTGGGGCCCAGAGGAGGGGCAGCCGTGCAGGCAGTGCAGGCAGCAGCAGCTGAGGGAGGGGGACCTCCGAACTCACGGGGGGCCTCCCCAAAGCCAGTGGGCCAGCGACCAGCAGCAGGGAGCTCCAGGAGGCTCCCCAGGCTTGTGCCCGGGGTGATGGGACCACAGGCCAGAAAACCCGGGAGGGGCAGTCTTTTTCTGGACGGGCCCCTTCCCCGCGACCCGGCAGCCCCTCCAGGGCCTGCTCCTGCTCCCACACCATGGAAGGCTGGTGACAGGTGGGCTGGGAGGCGGCCGGCTCGAATCGCTGAGGCGGTTAATTGGGATCCTTTTCACCTGACAGATGAGAAGTCTGAGCGGCCTGGGAAGTCAGCACTGTCAAATCTGCTCCTCTCACCCTCCTGCTCTCATTAGGGTGGAGCCGTCCCCGGGTTCCAGGAGAAGAGGCGATGAGACAGCACTCCCCGCGGCCTGGGAAGGGTAGTGCTGGGGCCGCACCCCTGGGCTGTGCAGGTCCCTGGGTGGGTTCCCCCGGGCTGTGCAGGTCCCTGGGTGGGTTCCCCCAGGCTGTGCGGGTCCCTGGGTGGGTTCCCCCAGGCTGTGCGGGTCCCTGGGTGGGTCCAGGGCTGTGCGGGTTCCTGGGTGGGTTCCCCCAGGCTGTGCGGGTCCCTGGGTGGGTTCCCGGGCTATGCAGGTCCCTGGGTGGGTTCCCCCGGGCTGTGCGGGTCCCTGGGTGGGTTCCCGGGCTGTGCGGGTCCCTGGGTGGGTTCCTGGGCTGTGCGGGTCCTGGATGGGTTCCCGGGCTGTGCGGGTCCCTTGGTGGGTTCCCCCAGGCTGTGCGGGTCCCTGGGTGGGTTCCCGGGCTATGCAGGTCCCTGGGTGGGTTCCCCCGGGCTGTGCGGGTCCCTGGGTGGGTTCCTGGGCTGTGCAGGTCCTTGGGTGGCTCACTGGGCTCGGAGTTCCGGGCGTCCTGCTCTCTGGAGGATGGGACGCAGACCCAGAGAGGCCAGGCCTCTCCCACCGCCCCCTGCACAAAATGTAGTCATTGGGCAGATCCGCCTCCGCCGCCTCCACCTCCCCCTCCAGTGTTACCGTGTCTGTGGGTTCTGTTGAAACAGAGACGACACAAACACAAACACAAACAGAGCAAACCTGCAGCAGCGAGGGTGGGAGGCACCTCGGGGCCAGCGCAGCGCTGGACGCCAGGCACCCCCTGCCGAGGAGGCGGCGAGGAGGGACTGGTGAGGGGGTTGGGCAGGCCTTGGTGAGTGACAAGTACCCAGTGTGAACGTGCGGGACGTGGAGAGGGAGAGAGAAGGGCTTTCCTGTATGCAGATGGCGTGACCCATGAGCAGGTGCAAGCAGGCCACAGGCCCCACAATGGGCTGCGTCATTTGTCTTCCAGTTGTTTCCCAGCCTGAACTGCTTCTGGACACGTCAGGGTCTATGTGCGTGTGCACATGTGTGTGTATGTATATGTGCACAGATTCCACTGAAACAACGCAGGCTTTTTTAAGTGGGGGAATGCTTCGGAGCTTGGCAAAGCAGAGTAGAAACAGACGCTGGTGAGGCTGATGGCCGGCGTCTCTGGAGACCAGTTCAGACTCCACGACTGACGTGTGCGCCTGACACGCGGACACCCTGGCCGGGGCGTCTGGGACTCTGCAGCCTCACGGGTATTCTTTGCACTCAAACGACACGCTGCTGGCTTTGCTGGGGCTGGAACCCGCGCCCTGAGCCCTAATCGCCCTGGCTCCCACGGCTGCGGCCAGCCGCTCCCACCGTGGCCTGGAGGGATGAGCGAGTGCCCTCGGTGCCGCACCACAGGGAAGGGTCGCCCAGCAGGGCTGAGCCCCAGGCTCGGGCGGCCCCTCAGGCAGCTGCGGCTCCCGCCCTCCGGAGCACACTCCTGCCCAGGAGCCAGGCAGGTGCTGGTGCGATTGCCCCGCCCCAGGACGCTTCTCCCTTTGCTGCCTCTGCTCTGTGAGACCTCTGGGGTCCCTCCCACACGATGAGGGTCCCTGAAGCTTTCTCAGTTCATAGTCCTATCAGCAGATGCCCAAGCACAAAGGCAGACAAGACAAGAGACTTAGATTTTTCAAAAGGACCCTCATCTCTTCTGTTATTCAAATCCTGGTTCCTGCTCCACCTACACACATCACGTGATCCACGCAAATGCTGGATTATGCAGACAAATATGCCAGCAGGCTCCCTCTGGAAGGTGCGATCAGACAGATGTTCGCCCTGGGCCTCATCCTTTGCACTGAGGGGCTTTCTGCTCTCCCATGTGACCTGGAATCTATGATTTTGTGGATGAAGCAGATTGTTGGTCAAATGGTCCAAACAGTCCCCCGTGGATCCATCGCCCTGCACGTGACGCAGCCTCTCCCAGCAAGAGGCCGAGTCTGCTGGTCCGCCCCTCGAATCTGGGCTCCCCGTCACGCGCTGGGACCAGGCACCGGAGCAGGGCAATGTGGCTGGTTACGTCCACGTCTAAGAGCCTTCCGGGACTTCGACTCTCTTTCTTGGACTCCAGGTGCCACCAGGGCGAGACTGTTGGAGGCTGGCGATCAAAGGAGACAGACCAACTGTCTCAGCGGGGCCGGCCCAGACCACCCAGCCCCGTGGCATGGCAGCTCCCACGGGTGCCGGAGGGAGCCCAGCCCAAACTGCTGGCAGCATTGTCAGCTACAGAGCGATTGTCGTCATGAGCCACTAGGCTGGGGGCTCTTTATGCAGCAAGAGCTCCTGAACAAGGAGGGCGAGTGTCGTGGGAGGCAGTGAGGAGTCAGGAAATGAGGGCACAGACTGACTGCTTACCCAAGGCCCTCGGCCAGGTGGGAACAGATTCAGAACTTGGATCCGCGTGTCCCGCCAGCCGTTCTCTTGTTTGCATTGGCCGCGCCAGTGGAATGGAGAGCACTCAGAAGCCTCGGGCAGCAGCGCCCGGGGACCCTCCTGAGAGCTGCCCACTGGCTGCAGGGTCTGTCCTCTGTCAGCTGCCGCCGCCCACCCCGGCCCTGCCTCCCCCTAAGCAGACTGCAAAGCCGCACACCCACACCCCCTCAGCACTAACCAGCCTCGTTGCCAGCTCCTCAGGGCAGGGTGCCCGGCTCCCTGCTGTGGCACCATCCTTCCGCAGGAGGGAAGGCAGGCAGCAGGTGCAGAAGGCACAGTGCTTTCCACCCACAGGGACGGCCGTGGGGGCCTGTCCCCTCGCGCCATTGGCTGGAGATCAAAGCAAACACAAGAGGGCACAGACCCAACAGGAAGAGGAAGAAAAGCCCCCGACACAGCAGCCTTGTCGCCAGGGCTTCAAGGGGCGGAGCTGGAGCCAGCCTGAGGGGCCCACAGGAGAGAGGACGACCAGGAAGGGGAGGGTGGGGCTGGGGCCGGAGGAGAAAGAGAAGGCAGGAGGGTAACTGGAGGAGCAACTCCACCTCCTGCAGCTTCAAAGAGGCCTTTCTCCATCGCAGCCCTCAAGGCCCCACAGGAGGCCCAGGGCCCTGGAGGAGACAGCAGTCTGGGCTGCAGGTGCTGGCCTGCGGGTGTGGGTGGTGGCCTGAGCATGTGGGTGCTAGCCTGCAGGTGCTGACCTGAGTGTGTGGGTGCTGACCTGAGGGTGTGGGTGCTGACCTGAGGGTGTGAGTGCTGGCCTGAGTGTGTGGGTGCTGCCTGAGCGTGTGGGTGCTGGCCTGAGCATGTGGGTGCTGGCCTGAGTGGGTGGGTGCTGGCCTGAGCATGTGGGTGCTGGCCTGAGTGTGTGGGTGTTGGCCTGAGCATGTGGGTGCTGGCCTGAGTGGGTGGGTGCTGGCCTGAGTGGGTGGGTGCTGGCCTGAGCATGTGGGTGCTGGCCTGAGTGTGTGGGTGCTGGCCTGAGCATGCCCGGTGCTGGCCTGAGTGGGTGGGTGC
>NW_005871560.1:453763-455932 GCF_000147115.1 Myotis lucifugus | reverse complement strand
TCTATGGCCTTGGGCATGTCCCTCAGCCCTTCTGAAGCTCCTGGGGAGGGGATGCCAGCAGCTACCCGGAAGGCAACAATTCACAGGGTGGCCACAGAAAGAGAAGGAGGGGGGGGGGGCGGCAGGGACAGCCAGAGAAGCCGGGTCATCCTGGCACTCGGGCTCCAGGCCTGGCAGTGCCTTCCTGCCAGCCTGGGTGCGGCCAGGGTGTGCAGTGTCTTGTGGAAAAAAGAGGACCAGGAGGCGAGGCCTGGGCAGGGTCAGTCCAGGGACAGTAGTGTCCTTTCTTCTCGTCTTCTAAGGGTTTGCGTGTGGCTCGGTTAAGTTTGAATTTCGCAGCCAATGGGACTGAAGGGCAGTCCATGCAGACACCGGTGCCTGGCGGGCCTGGAGCTGCGCTGCTGCAGGGGCTCCGGGAACAGCTGCTAGCCGTGTCTCCCACCCACGGCCCGTGGTGCAGGTGCGGCCAGGGCCAGGGCCCGGGAACCTGGAGGCCACTTCCTCTGGGAGAGACGGTGCAGATCACAGAGCCTCGTAGTCTACGGGCAGCCTGGTCCTCGGGCCGTGGGCCTCAGGTGGACACGGCTCCTGAGGCCTCAGACCCTTCATGGAGGCACTTAGCTGGAGACCGCCCCCTGCCCTCCAGCTCCACCTGCCAACTTCCTTTCATCTGAGTCCCGGGAGGCTGCCCCATGCAGAGTGTGTCCTGGCTCCTGGCCCTCGGGCTTCCCGGGAGCACCAGCGGACACTGGAGGCGGAAGGAGAGCGGGGCCCAGAAATGTGTTCCCCTCTGAGCTGCCGACAGTCAGCTGCAACCCTGCCCCTGCCCTCTCACCCCCGCCCCCGACAGGCAGCCTTTCCACCCGCAGCTCCCCCTGATCCTAGGGATGTGGCAGCTCCCACCTGAGAGCCCTGGTGGTTTCCCCAACTCTCCAGACACCTTTGCCATGTGCTTCATTAAACGCTCCCACCACCCTGTTAGAGCATACGTCGCTCCCTGCTGAGAGCAGGCACAGCCTCCATGTCTGTGACCCTGCCTCAGGTGTATTTTTGCCACCACAAAGCCCATGTACCATCGCCATGGTGTGCGGGTCTCAGTGCGGCCGAGTGAGCCCTGCGGAGCATCTGCTAACAGGCCTTTGGCTGGAAACAACAGAAAACTGATTCACAGCGGCTTAAAGGCCCCCAACCCCACTCTCACCACCAGCAGCCCTCACCCTCGCCCTCGCCTGACCTCAACCCTAAACGTAACCAACACCTCACCCTAACATTTTCTTATGCAGCAGGAAGTCTGGAGGCAGCGGCGGATTTTAAGGTTTCGGCCTCTGTTCTCTCGGCCTCTGTTCTCTCGGCCTTTCTCTGGCGGCGCGAGATGGCTGCTCCAGGCGCCTCCCCCAGGTCCAGGCAGGACTAGGTCAGCGAGGAAAGGGACCTGTGGTGAGGCGGTTCTGAGGTCCACCCCGTGGACCTGTCTGCAGGCTGAACCTGGAGAGCTGACCTCGCTGCCAGAGGAGCAGAGCAAGAAGCCCTCTGGATGCCGCCTCCACCAGGCGGCTGTTCAGCGGGCCTTCCAGGTGCACCAGCTGCAACGGCTGGCTCCGGGCCAGCCTCCGCATCCCCCGCCCGCGTCCCCCCAGCAAGGAGATGTGTCAGTGCCCCTGCTCAGCCAGCGACACTGTCCCCTAAGGATGCTGCCAGAAATACTAGTATTTTCAAAGTCTAATGGGCCCACAAAAAAGCTAAAGTCACCCATGTTTCCCTGGTGCTCGGGGCCAAATCCCAGACCCCCATAGTGTGGCTCAGAGGTTTGGGTCAAAGGGCAGAATCTTCTAGATTACCAACTTTAGAAACTGAAAACAGGATTTCAATCAGGATCCCCCTGCCGGCCTCCCATCCCAACAATCAATGCTCTCTCTTCTTCTAGGCCTCCACTCGTACCGTGGGCAGGAGCGCTCTTTCCCCCACCCCCCCTCCACCACCACACATGATGTAGCGTACGTCCCTAACTTGAGTTAGCTTCGAACAGGCTGTTGTCTGTTTTCTGCAATATGTTGCCCACGTATGTGTCAGGTCTTAATCTGTATCCCAGTTGTAGTCTGGGAGAGCTGTTAGTAGGTCTAGTTGAGCCTAGATTGTATCAGACTCAATTGCTGTGTCTTGGATAGTCTG
>NW_005871560.1:431597-453663 GCF_000147115.1 Myotis lucifugus | reverse complement strand
CCACCCCCCATTCCACCCCCACCCCCCACCCACCCCTCATCGTCATCCCTTGTCCAACCCCCACCGAGGACCCTGGCGGCCCCACTGGGAAGTGACACCGACGGCCTGGGCTCATCTGCCTCTTGTCACTGTTTTGACGAGGTACATGCCTGGTGTGTAATCGGCTTTTTAGTTCAGTTTTTTAAAGAACACCAGGCATGCGTCAGAGGAAACTGAAAATACTGTCTAAGCAACTTCTACCGTTGGCTCCGTTTTGTCCCTCCCAGGGAGACTGGAGACTGGAAAGGCGTACCCCAAATGAGCGTAAGCAGCAGCCAGTCACTTGTTGAGTCGGACTCCAGAAGCTTTAGTGAGTGGCTTAACGGGTGAACTTTAACCCAACCCCTCTGAGCTTCCCACCTGGCCGGGGGAGAAAGGTGACGCCCACACCATGAGTGAGGCTTGTCACGCATGCCTGACTGCCCTGAAGCAGTATTGGAGAGAGCCAGCGACCGAACCACCCTGCACAGCACTGTCCCATTAATGGTGGAGCCTGTGTGCATTTTGCTGAAAATATAATCCACGTTTGCTATGTCCACACATCTTCATCCACATAGTGCTAAGAGCTACTCATTGATGTCCAAAGGCCCTCAGAGACTTTGTGAAGGATTTTTTCTCAAAAACAGAGGAAGCTGCCTTTGCTGGCAGCAGCAGGAGCTCGGCTGGCAATGCCTGAGAGAAAAGCACATTGCAGACCGAGGTCTGGGGGCCAGTGAAAGGCAGGCGTGGTCCTCCTGAAGGAGGCTGCTGGCTTTTCCACACCCTGTGTTCACTGCGCACTGAACACCTACTGCGCCCAGTGCTCACTGCGCACTGAACACCTGCAGCACCAGTGCTCACTGCGCACTGAACACCTGCAGCACCCAGTGCTCACTGCACACTGAACACCTGCCGCACCCACTGCTCACTGCGCACTGAACACCTGCAGCACCCAGTGCTCACTGCCCACCTACCGCTCCCACTGCTCACTGCGCACTAAACACCTACCGCTCCCACTGCTCACTGCGCACTAAACACCTACCGCTCCCACTGCTCACTGCGCACTAAACACCTACCGCTCCCAGTGCTCACTGCACACTGAACACCTGCCAGACCCACTGCTCACTGCGCACTAAACACCTACCGCTCCCAGTGCTCACTGCACACTGAACACCTGCCGCACCCACTGCTCACTGCACACTGAACACCTACCGCTCCCAGTGCTCACTGCGCACTGAACACCTGCAGCACCCAGTGCTCACTGCACACTGAACACCTACCGCTCCCAGTGCTCACTGCACACTGAACACCTGCAGCACCCAGTGCTCACTGGCGCACTGCACACCTACCGCTCCCAGTGTTCACTGCGCACTGAACACCTGCCGCACCCACTGCTCACTGCACACTGCACACCTACCGCTCCCAGTGTTCACTGCGCACTGAACACCTGCCGCACCCACTGCTCACTGCACACTGAACACCTGCCGCACCCACTGCTCACTGCGCACTGAACACCTGCAGCACCCAGTGCTCACTGCACACTGAACACCTGCAGCACCCAGTGCTCACTGCGCACTGAACACCTGCAGCACCCAGTGCTCACTGCGCACTGAACAGCTGCCGCACCCAGTGCTCACTGCGCACTGCACACCTACCACTCCCAGTGCTCACTGTGCACTGCACACCTACCACTCCCAGTGCTCACTGCACACCTACCGCTCCCAGTGCTCACTGCACACCTACTGCTCCCAGTGCTCACTGCACACCTACTGCTCCCAGTGCTCACTGCACACCTACTGCTCCCAGTGCTCACTGCACACCTACTGCTCCCAGTGCTCACCTGCAGCACCCAGTGCTCACTGCACACTGAACACCTACCGCTCCCAGTGCTCACTGCGCACTGAACACCTGCACACCTACTGCTCCCAGTGCTCACTGCGCACCTACCGTTCCCAGAACTCACTGCGCACCTACCGCTCCCAGTGCTCACTGCGCACTGCACACCTACCGCTCCCAGTGTTCACTGTGCACCCACCACTCCCAGTGCTCACTGCCCACCTACCGCTCTCAGTGCTCACTGCGCACTAAACACCTACCACTCTCAGTGCTCACTGCGCACTAAACACCTACCACTCTCAGTGCTCACTGCGCACCCACCGCTCCCAGTGCTCACTGCGCACTAAACACCCACCGCTCTCAGTGTTCACTGCGCACTAAACACCTACCGCTCCCAGTGCTCACTGTGCACCTACTGCTCCCAGTGCTCACTGTGCACCCACCGCTCCCAGTGCTCACTGCGCACCCACCGCTCCCAGTGCTCACTGCGCACCCACCGCTCCCAGTGTTCACTGTGCACCTACTGCTCCCAGTGCTCACTGTGCACCCACCGCTCCCAGTGCTCACTGCGCACCCACCGCTCCCAGTGTTCACTGTGCACCTACTGCTCCCAGCTGTAGTGTGTGTGTCGGCAGGGGGTGGGGGGGAGCAGGAGGTTACACAATGACTCTGTGGCTCTCCACCAGGAGCTCTCACTTATACGAAGGTCAGCTACTCTCTCTGAAAAGACCAAACAGTATGTAGTTTGCTTTGCAGACCAGGAGGGCGAGGTGGCAATTCTGCAGCTCTGCCATCGCAGCTGGAGAGCAATCGCCGTGCGTGGCCCAGTGAGGGGCTGGGTCCCAGTGAAACTTCATTCAACAACAGGGAGGGGCAATTTGGCCCAGTCGCATTTTCTGACCCCTGTCTGGGTGGGACCATGTGAAACAGTTGGTATTTGGCCATCCTGACCTCCGCACACAGCAGTCGCCTGTGGTTCTGCCTGCTGGTTGGAGGGTTGAGCAAACACGGGCAGTGCTGGTACAAAGCAGAGTACAACAGGTCGTGATGGAAGTAGCATTGAGTTAGTTATTCTTCTGAAACCAGCTCCTGAGAGGGCTCAGGAGTCAGCCAGGTGGCCCCAACTCGCTTCCCTTCCCTGCCCCCTCCCAGTTGCCACGCACTGATCAGCTGCACTGCATGTCCACATGAAGGGTGCAGCCTGGGTTTCTGGTAAAATCACGTTGAGGTAGGATTACTAGCACCCATGGCAGGGGCAGGACGGTTTGTTTGGGTTGTTAATCGGGTTCCCAGCAGGTCTCAGCAACACCTTCCGAGTGCTAGTGGCCTTCCTGCCTCCCAGAAGGGGATGGGGTGCGATACTGCAGCGGCTGCCTGTTCTGGAAGCCTGTGCTCTGCACACCTGCCTGGGTGAGAGGCTCACCTCATGTTTCTAAGGCCCCTTTCCCGCAGGCCGGTTTGCTGCCAGCACCCAGACTCGGCTGGGCCCCTGCGGCCCGGTGAGTGGGAGAAGGTGGGAAGACGAAGACTTGCTGTCAGCCTCACGGGGCCCTGGACCGGGAGAGGGCGCACAGGGGCATCCGAAGCAGCACAGAGCAGGCGAAGGCCGTGCCCAGCTCCTGGTGGCAGCGATGCAATTTGACGCCCAGATTGGAACCTTTCGGGGAGAATTCTTATCCTGTTATTACGACATATCGGGGCCACTTCAAGGAACCCTCACTATTCCCTCTGGATTTCCCTGCGGAAGGAGAAAATTCCCATGTAAGGGCCTCTCTTTCCTGCAGCTGCTCTTCATTCGCCAACTGGGCACATTTCTACCAGCCAGTCTCCGGTCAGAGTGCGGTGCCTGGACCCGCAGGACAGCGCGACGCCCACCTCTTGCAAGCAGAGCCCGGGACACGGCCCTCCGACGTCGCTCCAGCGCGCCTCTTTGTGGCAAATGCCAAGCTTTGCCTCTTCTTCAGTAGTGGGAGGAGAGGCAGGCGGGAGGCTGGCAAACAGGACGCAGCTGGGCCCCTCTGCATTCTCAGCGCAGCCTGTGTCAGGGGTCCCGACCCAGGGGTAAGGCCAACACCTGTATATGGTTGTCTTCCTAGTTGTATTGGACATTTTTGCCAGACCCCATGGTAAGCATTTTATAGACATTAGTTCCCTAATTCCCATTAGTTCACTATTGTTTACCCCATTTATAGATGGGGAGACTGCAGCTTAGAGGGGAGGTCAACGTCCTTAAATCATGCAGATGGTGATCTCCACTCAGCCCCCAGAACTCACCAGAGTGAAGATGAGGGAACAACAGAGCTGTAAGCAAATAAGAAGAAACACACAGGAGAGGGAGCTCCCAGCTGGAGAAGTCGGCACAGTGAGAGACATGAGAATGGACAGACGAGCAGCCGTGGATCGTGGCTTCGATCGTGGCTGCTCCTCTCTGCTAAGTGCCTGCGGGGAGCACAGCCAATAAGAAGCATGGGTGATGCGTGGCAGAGTCCTGGAGGGTTCAGAGGTAGAGGCACAGGTACCTCTGCAGACAGGCATGTTGCAGTCAGTAGGTTGGAAGTCGGTGCCAGCTTAGACCCTCGGCTCCTTCCTCGGGCCCACATTGCCAGGCAGGTGCCCAGCTCTGCAGCTACAGATGGAATGTCAACACTCAGGAAAGGTTACACCAAGGATGCTGGCGTGGGGACCAGACCCACCAACATAGACAAGAGGATCGGAACCAAACACAGGAACCCACATCTGTCCACTGAAGAGTGAGGCTCAGACCCTTCCCAGCACCTGCTCCAAAGCGTTCTCTCTTTCTCTCTCGCTCTCTCTCTGTCACACACACACACACACACACACACACACACACACACATACTCAGTGTATCCCCAAGCATATAATCAGAGATTTCTTCTCCAGCAAAGCTGACTGAGCCCAAAGTAAAGACCTAGAGAATTTTATATTTGGGGCCCTTAGAAAAAACAAACCTATCCCATATGCTTTCCAATAAGACAGCTGGACACCACCAGACATGTGAACATGCTTCTAGCTTGACAGACAGAAACTACACAGATGAGAGGGGGAACAGACACTTGGAGGATTCACAGAGCAGGAGAATGTTCCTAAAAACACTCAGAAAAAGAGCATAATGTATGCTCCAAACAAGAACAGCACACTCCCAGGAAGGACTCGCAGACAAGAAGGCGCTTCTGGAAAGTGGAGCGGGATAGCAGCAGGGCTGGGAATCAAGTCCAACAGCGGGTGGCTGTGCTCTCCAGCCCCGTTCTCTGCTCCTTCCCTCCTGTTTAACAAAGGCTCTCCAACGGCTCCGCCCAGCAGTCACCGGGCATCCACTTGAGAAGTCCTGGGAGAATGTAGGGGCTGAATTGTGATCCCCCAAAGTCATATGTTGAAACTCTAACCTTCAGTACCTCAGAGTTTGACTGTATATGGAAATAGGACCCTTAAAGAGTTGATTAAGTTAAACGAGGCCCTTAGGGGAGGCCCTGACCAAATCTCACTAGTGTCCTTATAAGAAGAAGAAGTTTGCTTCTCAAGAGAACTTTGCAGACCAGAAGAAATTGGTTAGAATCATTCAAAGATGAAAGCAATGACCTACAACCAAAATGACTCTACTCAGCAAAGATATCATTTAGAATCAAATGACAGATAAAGAGCTTTCCAGACAAGAAAAAGTTAAAGGAGCTCATTTCCACCAAACAAATATTTCAAGAAATGTTAAAGAGACTTCTTTAAGCAGAAGAAAAAAAGATTAAAAATATGAATAATAAAATGGCAATAATTACATGTCTATCAACAATTACTTTCAATGTAAAAGGATTAAATGCTCCCATCAAAAGACATAGGGTGGCCCTGGCCAGGTGGCTCAGTTGGTTGGAGCATTGTCCCATACACTAAAAAAGTTTTGGGTTTGGTTCCCAGTCAGGGCACAAACCTAGGTTGCAGGTTCAATCTGTGGCACATATGGGAGGCAACTGATCCATGTTTCTCTCTCTCTTTCTCTCTTTTTCTTTTTCATCAATGTTCCTCTCTCTCTTTCTCTCTCCTCTCTCTCTCTCTCTCTCTCCCCCTCCCCCTCTCTCGAAAAATACGAATCCTCAGGTGAGGAAAAAAGCAAACAAACATAGGGTGGGTGGCTGAGTCAAAAAGAAAACTAGACCTACATATGCTGCCTATAAGAGACTCACTTTATATCAAAAGACACACACAGACTGAAAGGAAAGGAAAGGAAAAAGATATTTCATGAAAATGGAAACAACAACAAAACTGGTGTAGCAATACTTATACCAGACAAAATAGACTTCAAAACAAAGAAGGACCCAGCTATTCGACTTCTGGGTATTTATCCAAAGAGACCCAAAGCTCTAATTCGAAAAGACATATGCATCTCTATGTTCATTGCAGCAGCATCTACAATAGCCAAGATATGGAAGCAACCTGAGTGTCCATCAATAGACAAGTGGACAAAGAAGAGGTGGCACATATTAGAATGGAATATAACTCAAGAGGTAACAAAAGAATGAAATCTTGTCATCTGCAACAACATGGATGGACCTAGAGGGTATTGTGTAAGTGAGATACGTCAGACAGAGAAAGACAAATACTATATGATTCACTTATTTGTGGAATCTGAAATGCAAAATAAATGAAAAAAACAAAACAGAAACAAACTCATAGATACAGAAAACATTTTGATAGTTGCCAAATGGGAGGGTGATTGGGGGAATGAGGGAAAAAGGGAAAGTGGTTAAGAAGCACATATTGGCAGTTACAGAATATTACGGGCTGTACAGTACAGCCTAGGGAGTATAGTCAGTGATGTTGTGACCACTATGTATGGTGTCAGTGGCACTAGACTTATCGGAGGCAATACTTTGCAAGTTATATAAATGTTTAATCACTGGGTTGTACACCTGAAACTAATATAACATTTTATGTCAACTGCAAGTGAAAAATAACAAGTTATCTACACTAATAAAAGAGAAACATGGTAATTAGCGTACGACCGCTACCCTTCCCATTGGCTAATCAGCATATCCTTATGCAAATTAACTGTCAGCCAAGATGGCGGCCGGCAGCCAGGCAGCTGGAAGCAAGCATAAGGCTTGCTTGCTCCAGTGACTGCAGACTCCAACGTTCCCCGCCTGACTTGCTGGCCTCTGAGTTGCAACTCTAAGCAACTATGTACTATGTTGCAAATGTAGAAACCAGCTTTCAGCCTGCCGGGATCTCAGAGCTAGAGTTATACATTGTTTCGATTATAGCAGCTGAAGCCTCAGAGCTAGAGCCAGAGCTAAAGCTGGCCCAGAATAAAGAAAAAAGAAAGAAAACAAGGAGCAGTTGGGAGCTTCAGTCACCCGCTTCCAGAAAACAGCCCTCAGCCCCTCACCCAGACTGGCCAGGCACCCCAGTGGGGACCCCCACCCTGATCCAGGACACCCTTCAGGGAAAACCAGCCAGCCCCCACCCATGCACCAGGCCTCTATTCTATATAGTAAAAGGGTAATATGCCTCCCGGCACTGGGATCAGTGGAGCATCGAGGCTCCCGGCACCAGGATCAGCGTGATAGGGGGCAGCGCCCAAACCCCCTGATCGCCCTGCGGCTCTGTGTGTGACAGGGGGCGGCGCCCCAACCCCCGCCCCCCCACAGGCCCTGCTCTGTGTGTGACAGGGTAGAGCCATAACCTCTCCATTGGCCCTGCCCCGAGTGTGACAGTGGTGGCGCCCCAACCCCCTGATCGGCCCTGCTCTGTGGGTGATAGAGGGTGGCGCCCCAACCCCCCTCCAGGAGCCTTGCTCTGTGTGTGACAGGGTAGAGCCATAACCTCCCCATTGGCCCTGCCCTGAGTGTGACAGGGTGCAGTGCCCCAACCCCCTGATCCGTCCTGCTCTGTGTGTGACAGGGGGCGGTGCCCCAACTCCCCTATAGGCCCTGCTCTGTGCGTGACAGTGGGGAGCTCCCCAACCCCCTGATCGACCCTACTCTGTGTGTGACAGGGTACGGAGCCCCAACCCCCCTGATGGGCCCTGCTCTGTGAGTGACAGGGGGCAGCGCCCCAACCCCCCTCCACGGGCCTTGCTCTGTGTGTGACAGGGTAGAGCCATAACCTCCCCATTGGCCCTGCCCTGAGTGTGACAGGGTGCAGTGCCCCAACCCCCTGATCCGCCCTGCTCTGTGTGTGACAGGGGGCGGTGCCCCAACTCCCCTATCGGCCCTACTCTGTGAGTGACAGGGGGCGGTGCCCCAACCCCCCAATCGGCCCTACCCTGAGCATGACTGAGGGTGGCATCGCAACCTCCGGATCCTCCCTGCTCTGTGCATGATGGGGCGGCGCCCCAACTCCCCAATCGGCCCTGCTCTGAGCCTGACCAGGGGCTGCACCTAGGGATTGGGCCTGCCCTCTGCCACCCAGGAGCAGGCCTAAGCCAGCAGGTCATTATCTCCCGAGGGGTCCCAGACTGCGAGAGGGCACAGGCCGGGCTGGGGGATCCCCCTCCCCACCCCCCCGAGTGCACAAATTTTTTTGCACCGGGCCTCTAGTTTTAAATAAAGAGGAGAAAGTCTGGACACACAGAGACACCAGGGACGTGTGTACAGAGGAAAGGCCACGTGAGGCCACAGTGCAAAGTCACACCAAGGAGCGAGGCCTCAGGAGAAGCCAAGCCTCTCACACCTTGATCTTAGACTTCCAGCAATAGCTGCTTGTTGTGTGTGCCGCTGTCTGTGGCGTTTATGCTGCAGCCCGAGCTGGTGCAGAACACTGTGCTGTTTAATGAAGGACTCGTTTTCTTATTCTAGAAGCCAAGAAAAAACGACAGGACCCTGGTCAGCAGCTCAGTGGTCAGAGGGTGGCCTGCGCACCAAAGGGTCATGGGTTCCATTCCCAGCCAAGGACACATACCTGGATTGCAGGTTCAATCCTAGCCCCAGTCAGGGAGCATGCGGGAGGCAACCAATCGATGTTTCTCTCTCTCGTTCTCTCTCTCTCTCTCCCCCAGTCAGGGAGCATGCGGGAGGCAACCAATCGATGTTTCTCTCTCTCTCGTTCTCTCTCTCTCTCTCCCCCTCCCCTCCCCTCCCTCCCTTCCACTCTCTAAAAATTAATGGAAAAAAGTATCTTCAGGTGAGGATTAATAAAACCAAGAAATAATAATTTTTAAAAAAGGAAAAGCAACAGGGAACTTACCCTTAGACGAGTGAACCTTTTCCCCAGAGAACAGAACTCTGCAGCATGAATGAGGCACCTTCCCAAGCACCAAGGATGAAAGGGAAGGATCCCTTTGCAAAGAAGGGGCAAAGGATTCTGGTACAACCGCACAGACCAGCCTCACCCAGCACATTCCCTGCCAAGGCCAAGCCTGCTGGCAGCTCCATCCAGGCCTAGACTCCCTCTGCCCTGGCCGGCTCCCACGGCCCTCTCCCCCTCCCCCCTCGGCTAAGCCCTGGGTCTCTCCCAGGAGGCTGTTCCCCGGATCCTTCTGCAGCCAGAACTAGCTAATCTAATCAGCTGGTGTGGAGTTTACCTCCCGCCCGATGGAGCCCTCCGCTGGGACTGGGCCCTGCCCTGCACACTCAGACTCAGCAGGTCGTGTGGAACGCGTTGCCCAGAGGACCCTAGCGGAAGCCTCCTTGGAAACACTGGGCTAGTGCTGCCTGGGGAGGCCGCCTCCGCTAGACCCAGGGCTCCGACACCCCAGGCTGCCTGCGGGCCTGCGCCTGCGTGACCCGAGGGCTGACCCCGGCCAGCTGAGTGCCCTGAGGGGGTGGGGGGCATTCCAGGGAGGCTGGCTTCCCTCCGCGGGCAGGAGGGCTGTTGACCCCCAGCGCTGCTGTCCAACGTGGACGGGCATCAGATAGGGGGAGCCTAGCCGCGGGAGCTCAGCAGAGGCCCATGGAGAGCTCCGTCAGGAAGGCCACCTGCCCCGGCCAATGGAGAGCTCCCAGGGGCCGGCGGTCATCCCGGAAGGATGAGAGGGCTGAGAGGCCTCGGGACCATCTGGGAGCTTTAAAACCTCTCCCACCTGACCTCGCCTCCTAAATCCCAGGCACTTGATCCAGGCCAGGCCCTGGCATCAATGCTTCGACATCTGCCACTTTATTCTAATGTGAGGGAGGGGGAGAGCCAGAGGGGAGACGCCAGGCTCCCTCCCACAGGACAGCCGGCTCCGTGGGGGCGCGGGGGCTGGAAGAGAGAAGCTGCGTTAGAGGCCGTGTCTCTTTCCCACGTTCCTCCTGCACGCCTCAGCCGGGACCTGTCCCCAGAGGCCTCCAAAAGCAGCGGCTCAGCGAGAGGGCTGCCGCCACACTGCCAGGACACAGGGCCAGCAGGACGGCCCCACCCAGGCTCACTGCCGGATGGGAGGAGGGAGAAGACGAGGCCCACCACTGGATACAGCCCGGCAGTCAAATCAAACCAAAACCAAAGCAGGAGCAGAGACAATAACCAACTCTCCTGACAGCTCACACATGCACGCTGGCCACGGTCACCCCATGTCGTCTCTGGAACAATCCATGCGCGACTGTGAGGTGCTGCGATGAACTCCCGCTTTCCTCACAGGAAACGGGCCAAGAGGGCGCAGATGTGAGGGGCGCTGAGACTCACCCGGGACCCCGAGGGCCTGCGCTCGCCCGGCCGTGCTCACTGCGCTGCCCTGCCCTCAGGTGTAAGCGTGGAGAGGGGCTTCTGTGGGCGCTGGCAGGTTTAGAACAGGCTTCCTTGAAGAAGGTGACGTGAACTTGGCCATGAAGGGTCAGGGTGAGCGTGGGGGCAGGTGTAAGGCTGGAAGCTGAGGACAGGCAATCAGGCTGAGCCCGATCAGGATTTGGGAGGAAAGGACGGGCAGAAGGAGGAGGACGTCCCTGAGAAAATGGGTGGAAAGGGATGAGGGTGGGGGAAGCGTTACGTTAGTTCCCTCGGATTGGCGAGCAGGCTCTGGGCACTGGCAGAGGGCGGAGGGGGGCGCGGGGTAAGCGGGGGGAGGCGCCAGGGAGGCCTGTCTCAGCCCAGGAGACACAGCGCTTCTTCAGGTGGCGCCTACCTGGCGCCCAGGCCCGCGTGCTCAGTGCTTCGTGTGTTCCTTGGTTGTTACCATCCTCCCACTCTATTCTCTACGTAGAAGGGGACCCCGGCTTGAAAGGAAGCAGAGCTCAGAGAGGCCATGTTACTGAAACCCAAGTCTGTGTACCCGAGGCTTCGACAGGTCCAAACCCAAACGTCAGCTCCAGAAGATCAAAACCTGGTGGCGCCTCAAATCCCTTTGCTTGCTGGACCAGGCCGCGGGGTTGAGGGTTTAGGGGGTCGGTTGGTTCCTTCCTTAGACCAGAAAGTTCCTTCCTGGGGAAAGTGACCAGCCCAGGAAAAGACCAGCGGACATGCCGGCCAAGAGTTGGAACTGGAGAACCTGGCTCGGCCGGTGAAGGCACTCGGCATCTGAAGGCCCTGGGCTCGGATCCCAGTCCTGCCCAGGTCCCTGGGTTCCGGGTGGGAGCCTGCGCTTCGGGTCCTCTCCCTGCAGTTGGGGTCCGCTGTCTCTACAACGCAGTGTGTCACCAGGACAGGCCCCACGAGCGGCCTCCGCGTGGTCGCGCAGGTGTCCAAGACCAGGCAGCTGGAGGCTGCGCCAAGATGGAGACCCGAGGCAGCCTCTCACATTCAAGAAATGATATTTCCTGTTAAACGTGTCAGAAAAACACACGTGTTTTCTCTGCTCCTTTATGAGAGTCACTGACATGGGAGCAAAAGAGCTCTTCTAAGAAGCCATAAATCAGCCCCAAAGAGAGAGCCGGCCTGGCCAGATGGTTCAGTTGGGGGAGCGTCATCCCGCACACCTAAAGGTTGGGGGCTTGGTCCCTGGTCGGGGCACATACGGGAGGCAATAAAATATATATATCCTTCAGTGAGGATTTTAAGAGGAGAGAGAGAGAGAGAGAGAGAGAGAGAGAGAGAGAGAGAGAGAAGCAAAAGGGAAGGAGCAGGCAATCGCTGTCCAAGTCAGTGTTTTGAGGTGCTAGAGCCACGCCTAGAAGAAAAGAGGATGAAACAAGGTGACTGTGTCCCTCGGGCCCCAGGAAACAAGAAGAATCAGAGGCACCAGTGAGCCCTAAAAGCAAGGGCCCAGGGGGGTGGAAAGCACGAGGATTTGTTTAAAACTCTTTAAAAAGAGAACTTAGATGTGGGGCTTAGGGCCAAGCTCTGCATGAGGTGCAAACAGATTAGAAACTCAGCACAGGGAACGGTGAGACTCACCCCAGCCGCTGAACCTGGGAGGCCCGTTCGGCTGAACCCAGGGGCCTGGGGCCAGGGGCTTCCCCGGAGGACAAACTTTCAGTATGAAGATCAGGAAAGTCCTGGGTCACCAGGACAGCTTGTCCTTTCTCTTAGACCAGAAGGCTCCTTCCTGGGAAAAGTGACCAGCCCAGGAAGGAGACCTGCCAGCTGAGAGGGAGGAGGCAGACACCCTCAGGGGATGGCAAGGCCCAGTCTCGAGAGGGAAGCACAGCCACCAGTGGCACCAGCGGTGGCGGGCTGGCCGCCCACCCAGGCACCTGGCACAGAGCATTCATCATGTGGGCCCTGGGGACACCCGGAAACTGCTGGGAGAGTTCGCAGAGGGCATTGTCACTGTGTGAGCGCCAGTCTCCACAATGGCCACAGTCAGAAACGGCCTACATGTCCATGCAGGTAAATAGGTACATTGGGTCCACCATGCAACGCACCGTCATCCAGTCAGGAAAGGCGCGAAGCGGTCACGCCCAGCGCGGGGCCTCTGGAGCCTGTGCTGAGGGAGGGAAGCTACACCCAAAGGCCGCATGTCTGGTTCCATTTTCCTGAGCAGGAGAGTCCAGAGATGGGGAGCAGACCAGGGTGACCAGGGCTGAGGTGGGGAGGTAGGAAAGGAGTGTGACTGGTAAATGGGTATTTACTTTTTGGGTGATGGGAATGTTCTGAAACTAGATAGAGGGGATGGTTTTATAACACTGTGAAGGCACTTACTAAATGCCACCAAATTGTACACTTAAAACTTGATTTTTCATTATGTAAATTTCACCTCAATTAAACAAAAGAAAAAAGATCAATCTGACAAGAATAGAAAGGCTCATACAACACGATCACGTAACGCTCACTGGTACCAACAGGACAGCTGGGACTCCGAGAGCTACTCAAAGTTACCCCCTGACCCCACTCCCCCGCAGGAGACCAGAGAGCCAGGGAAAGGCAGGCTTGCTCCCAGAAAGGCAGTGGCTAAACTGAGCCTTCCAACCCCCTCCCTTAGACCTGCAATTAATAACAAGCCCCCAAATAAAAGGGGAGACACACCTCCCTGACTCTTCTCTCTGCGACGGTCCCTGGCCCCAGAGGCCCACGGAGCCCCCAACGCAGTGCAGTGCTGGGAGCCCAGCTCTCTGAGCTCTCAACAGCCTGCTGGTTCCAAGTGTTCTCATGAGAAACTCGTACCAGGACATGCTCTGTGCAGCTCCATTAGGTGTGTTTAAAAACACAATTAGGAAAGAAAGGCACACTTTTTTCCTGTTAATATCAGAAGCATTGCTGATATGCCAGCCAGGCCTCTGGAGGAACATAAATGCAGGCCCTCCAGCCCAAGCCCTGCCCAGAGATGGGCCCGCGCCCCCAGCAGTGCCGCCCGCTGCCCTACGCATAGTCCTCAGGAACTTGAAAACTTCCATCGCATCATCTAGTGCTTGCAACCCTCTTCTTTTGTGTGGCAAACACTCAAAATACAAGGCAGCTCTATAAATGAGCTCCTCAGTGGGTAGGGCAGCAGGGAGGCTGGCGTGTCCATCTCTTTAGTGCCCACTAAGGGACTTCGGAGGCACCCGGGGTTCCCCAGAGCACAGTTTGTCAACCACTGATCTGGTCCAATGCCCTCACTGTGCATGTTGAATCATTTTCAAAAAGTTAAGAACATAAGTTTCACACAAATAGAAACAAACATACTAGTATGGCAAGGCTTCCTCTCGCCTGTCCGTGGGTGAGCCAGCAGGAAGGGAAAGACTGATGGGAGAGACAGTTCAATACCGTGAGGGAGAGAGTGCTGGACCAAGGCCACAAGGCTAGACCTGGGATGGCGAACGCCTGCAGATCAGCACAGGTGTGTCCACGGTATCTCTTACACTGGACAGAAGGCATTTTCATGACTACTGCACCAAACCATGTGCCAGTTGTCTTCCACAAATTAGCATCACATTTTCCAGAGTCTGGGCCCGAATCAGTAGTAAATCATAAATCAAACAGCATTGTTCCTCTGAACGGGTGAGCTGGCCACTCTGGACGGGGAGGGCAGTGAGCAGTCTCCGGCGTGGGCCCTGGTCTTCCTGCCTTGTCGTGATATGCAAGCAGCAGAGACTGTATATAGGTGAACACATATAGCTGTTTGCCAACAGAACTTTATTGCCCAAAACAGGTGGCAGCCTGGGACCTAAAGAATGGATAATCCTGGGAGGGCCTGTTGGCTGCGCCTTGCTGAAGCATTCAGAAGACATGTAGTCATTCTTTTGTCTTACTTCCAAGTTTTTGACTCAACTTCCTCTTCCTCTGTGGAAACCAGAGAGGGAAAGCAACTTGCCTAAAGGGATACAGCCCAAGGGCCTTCCCACCCGAGTCTCTCATCTCCTGGCTCTTTAGAAGCAAAGCAGTGCCCATCAGAGAGATGGACAAATGGGGATTGTGGCTGAGAGACATAGAGGCTGCTGCAGACCCAGGTGTTCTTCTTAAAGGGTCCATGCACAAATTTACATGGTCTGCTTCTTCCAAGCTCCATCACCAGGGAACCCAGACACATACGGGGAGGAACTGGATTGTCTGGCTTTGGGGCAAGAACTCAGGGCAGCTTTGTCCCAGATGAGGGTGCTTGTAGGGGTCATTGTTCCTGTGCTGGGACCTCCCCTATTGTAAGGCTGACTGGCAGCCATATCAGCCTGGAACACTTGGTTTGCTCTGCCCTGGCGATTCTCTGAGACCCTGCCCCATCCAAATTGTAGCCCCACCCAACCAACCTGTTTGCAGTGGCTTTTCCATATGAATGACTTTTCCTTGCTCAGGTTTCAGACTTTGCTAAAATCTCTCAAACAGGCTGCAGCTAGCCTCAGTGTGCCCCATACCCATCAATAAAAGGCTCAAGACCCAACAGTAGTACAGCCTGCCTTGCTTCAGAGCTGGGCCTTGCCTGGGCACTTCCAAGCCCAATACAAAGAGTTCCTGCTGGGTGGCCTCAGGCAATGGATGACTTTGCACCTCCTGGGAGGCCCTAGAGCCAGTGTACCCAGTGGACAGCTTCAGACCATAGCAGATTACAACTCTACACAGCCACAGATGACACACTCAAGAGGCAGACTCAGTGAGCACCAACACCCCACTGAAGCAAGCCTTGCTCCATAGGGGTGTTTCCTGCACAGCAGCTCTCCCACTGTAGTCCCAGCTTGTCCTCACAGTTAATTGGCTTGGAGGTGGATTCCTGCCAGAGATGCCAACAGCAATCAAGGCTCAACTACACAACCCACACAGGGGCACACCTAGAGTGCCCAGCTCAGGTGACTGAGAAGGCAGAGCCACTGGTCCCTGAAGGACACCTACTCCACAAGGCCACTCTACCAATTCCAGAAGGCATGGCAGCTCTACCTAATACATAGAAGGAGATGAGAGACAGCAAGATGTTGAAAACCTATTTGAAGAAATAATGACAGAAAGCTTCCCATACCTGGTGAAAGAAATAGACTTACAAGTTCAGGAAGCACAGAGAGTCCCAAACAAGAGGAACCCAAAGAGGTCCACACCAAGACACCTCATAATTAAAGGGTTAAAGACAAAGAGAGAATTTTAAAAGCAGCAAAAGTGGAGCACCCATATGACTGCCAGCTGATTTCTCAATAGAAACTTTGCAGGCCAGAAGGGAGTGGCAAGAAATATTCAAAGTGATGAAAAATAAGGAACTACAACCAAGATTACTCTACCCAGCAAAGCTCTCATTTAGAATTGAAGGTCAGATAAAGAGCTTCACAAGCAAGAAAAAGCTAAAGGAGTTCATCACATCAAACCAGTAATACATGAAATATTGAATGGTCTTCTAGAACAGCGGTTCTCAACCTGTGGGTCGCGACCCCTTTGGGGATCAAATGACCCTTTCACAGGGGTTGCCTAAGACCATCGGAAAACACATATATAATTACATATTGTTTTTGTGATTAATCACTATGCTTTAATTATTTTCAATTTATAACAATGAAAATACATCCTGCATATCAGATATTTACATTACGATTTATAACAGTAGCAAAATTACAGTTATGAAGTAGCAACAAAAATAATTTTATGGTTGGGGGTCACCACAACATGAGGAACTGTATTAAAGGGTCACGGCATTAGGAAGGTTGAGAACCACTGTTGAAGAAGAAGAAGAAGAAGAAGAAGAAGAAGAAGATCAAAAATATGAATAATAAAATGGCAATAAATACATATCTATCATCAATTGAATCTAAACATCAAAATAAACAAATAAGAAACCTAACAAACAAAAATACACTGGTGAATAGAATAGAATCAGAGGCATGGAAACATGGAGCAGACTAAGAAATCTCAGAGGGAAGCGGGTGGGAGGGTGGGAAGAGATTAACCAAAGATCTTACTTATGGACACAGACAGTAGGGTGGTGGAGGCCTGGGGCTGGGTGGGAACTGGGTGGAGGGGGGCAATGGGTGGTAAAAGGGGGGACATCTGTAATACTCTCAACAATAAAGATTTTTAAAAAAAGAAAGAAAGCAGGCAATTCACGGGTAGATGAGAAAGAGCCAAAGTGGTAAACCGATTCATGATGGGAGCTCCCTTACCCCCAAAAAAACAATGGGCAGAGAGAAGAGTTGGACAAGCATTTGTTTCTCCCTGCTGCCACGTGAGCTCACGCTGTGATGCCAAGGTGACGCCCTTCCTTTAAGCAAGCAGCTGGGAGGAGGTAAAGGCTTTTCTTGAGTCTTTTGTTTCTGAAAAATAACCAGCTTCAAATAAACAATGTCTCAAAAGGCACATTTTGGGGTGGCAAACTCTGGTCCCCTCATTAGCACCTAGCATGTGCCAGGTGCTTTCACACATGACCTAATTTTCTGACTGTGGGTAGCGAGTTATTGATAAAAGCGAAGACAGCAAGGGGAGTCGGACACTGCTGAGCCTAATGGAGTGGGAGTATGAGCCTGTTTACCTCACTAGGAAGCTACAGCATCACACACTCCCCACCTCCCAGGAACCACAGGTCTGTTTCCCCAGACCCCTGGGAGAAGCATAGAACAAAGCGGGCAAGGTGAACACATGCACAGCCAAGTCAAAATGGTACAGGGGAGGTGTGTGACCATAGAGGCCTGTCAGTCTAACCTGGAAAGGAGACCATTGGCTAGGGGGTGGACCCAATGCAAGCCTGAGAAACTTGGGAAGATGATTTGTTGTTTCAAAAAAGCTCCTGGTTTAAACCCCAGGGGAACAAAGAGCACTCTCTCTCTCTCTCTCTCTCTCTCTCTCTCTCTCTCTCTCTTTCTCTTGCTTGGTGACCCACTGGACCCATTGGTGCCTTCTCTATCAGTCGGGCACATGAAACCACGTGGGCCTAGCAGAAACAGGGCCTGCAGACTCTGTGGGCCCCAAAGGACTAAGCTGTAACATGAAGCAAAATCTGGACACTGGCCTTTGCCTTGGCCTTGGTGAGAACAAGGTTGGGCTTTGTCCATGGCGGGTGCACGGAGCTGCGACATTGGGAAGCTGGAGGAAATTTCTTGGATTTTGCATCACCTTGCCACAATCTCCTGTGCATGGATTCGTGAAATGCTTTCCTCACAGTCCCGTGGAAGAGTCTGATTCCCACCAACAATTTAACCCTTGCCACTGTGAGAAACACGCTCACCTGTCCAAACTCAAATAATGGACTCAGAGACATGAAGTGCAGCAAAAGTGAAACTTTTAATGTCTTACAAGATCAGGTGTCTGGTATGCAGGCACACCTGGGGCAGTTACAATAAGCAATTTATCCCTAGTGCGTAAGTCCCTCCCCGGTTCCTCATTGGCTGAGCACTATGGGGTGTACACTCTTCCCGGATGTCACCTAAGTTTCCTATTGGGCTATTTAAAAAGTGGCTGTGGGCTTTGGTTTGTCTCCACCTCCCTTTGTCTCTGTGGTGGAAGGCCTCCTGGGGTGTGTGCCTTCTGACAGTATAGTCTTTACCAACTTCCTCACTTCATCGTGATCCATCCTCCCCTGTTGGGCTCTTTCTAACATCATGTTTGCCTGGGGGCTTTCCAGGTGCATGAGCCTTGTCACATCCACAGGCCGCCATGCAGGATTTTCCCTTCCGGGTTAAATGCCTTGCCTTGAAGATGGACACCACCATCCTGAATTCAGAATCCCAGGCACAAGACAGAGATTAAAGAGCAACCTAAGGTCACAGATCTGAGTATAGAGCTTACTGTGGCCAGGCGTTGTTCTAAGCACTGGGTATTCATTACCTTGTTTAATCATCACATCTTTCTTGTGAGACAGGCACCTTTCCCATCATCCCCACTTTATAGGAGAGGAAACTAAGGCACAAAACTGCCCAGGGGCCCCCAGTTGGAAGTGGCAAAACCAGGATTTCAACCTGGTAGTCAGGTTCTGAGACCAAGTGCTTAACCCTCATACTCACCTCCCTCCTAAAGCATGTCTGCCTTTGTCTCCCAGTTAGCAAGTCCTGAGCAGGCAAGCTAAACTCAGTCCAGATGCCTGTAGTCATAGAATAGAATGCCTCACTCGAACATCTCCAAAGCCAGGCTTTGCTTTTCTTTTTGGTGGATTTGGTCGGATCTGCGACTTGCAGGGATACACAGAGGCACGGAGATCAGGTGCAGTTTCAGTCCAGGCCTCTGCTCCCTCCAACTTGGACTTTAGAAGACATTCAGTCATCATGTACTTACTGAGAAGTCCTTCTCTCCCGCAGCTGCTGGCGGGCTTCCAGCTCATCTCCAAATCCCAGCACCGGTGATGAAGATGGAGCGGTAGACACAGGCTCTTATGTTGTCAAGCCTCCCGCACAGTCAGGAGATACGCCCTGGTTTGGCTGCAGCTCCTCTCCCCCAGGCAGCACTGGTCACAGGCCATTTCTGAGGCTGTCACTGAGAGCCAGGCCAGGAGGAAGAGGGGCCTTTTCCTGTCACCAAGGAGGAGGGCAGCAGAAGTGCTACTCGCAGTCTTACCACCACATGCCGACACCAAGGGTGCGGGCCGCCTCCTCCTCCTCCTCCCCCACCACCTGGGGCCCTGCATTGGATTCTGTTCTGACACCACCCAGGAGACCTTACTGTTGTTACTGGTGACAAGACCTCAGTTCTTGTCTTTTTGCAGGAAAGATTTTAGTCAAGAGACGAAGAGTAGAAAAGCAAGCGAGAGTGCATTGGCCACAGCAAAAGCACATCCAGGACAGTGAAGCAAGGAAGTCGCATAGAAGAAGCAACGGGAGAGCCCAGGCAGGGCTGCTCTGGCTCACTGGGGAGTCAGAGAAAAGGCAGCTTTGGGGACAGGCCTGGGGTGAGCCCAGGACAAGCTGCCACTGCCCATTGCTCCCCTGGTTGCAAATTTCCTTGGTCCTTTAGAGGGAAAAGGGGGGGAAGAAATGGTCTGGGCAGGACCCCCTGGGGGCGAACCTCTCTCTCTCTCTCCTGCAGGTGGGAATCTCAGGCCAGGGTCTCATAGAATTTCATCAGCTTCCCGCGTGCTCTGTCGGGTCCTGGTCTCCAGATGGGCTGGTGCCCGGGCAGAGGGTGATTAGTCACTGCAGCTGGTCCGGAGGCAGCCAAGGCGTCACTTGTCTGGTTTGGCTGCTTTTCTGGGCCTGGAGCTGAAGCACAACTGGGGCTCGATGTTCTCTCGGGAGGAGAGGTCAGGGGCGCAAACCGCCTGGCCAGATACCTGGGGAGGAGAGGCCACCCTGGGGCGAGGTTCTTGTTTTCCCAGATTCGCCCCTTGCTGGGCACCTGGGGCTTTCTGCCCTGTGGAGTCTCTGTATCTGGCCGTCATCCTTGCTCGGCTCCTGTCTGTCTAACTGCTTATTACAGAGTCAGATTCCACAAGGTGAGGGCTCAGTCCCACAAGACCCCCCACTGCCAACACCAGGCACAGCCCTAGTGGAGGCTGTTTCTGACTGGCTGGCTATCAATGCAATGGGTTCCCGTCACTCCCTCCCTGGCTCGATAATCAGGCAGAAAGACTCACAGCACTGTGCTGGTTATTACTGGCTTTTTATAGGCTGCAGCTCAGGAACAGCCAGAGGGAAGCAGCTCACTGAGAGGGGGAGGGGGTCCATAGGCTTCCAGAACCTCCCAGGTCTCCTTAGCACCTGGATGCGTTCACGGAGCCGGAGGCGCTCAAGTCCTGCCTTTAGGGGTATTTAGGGAGTTTCCCTGGGCCTGATGGCTACCTTGTGAGTGATTGAACTCAATCTGCAGCTCCTTGCTTCTCCCTGGAAGTTGGGGGTGGGGTTGAACATTTCAATACTCTAGTCACCCTAGGTGCTCAGGGTGCAGGTCCATCCTGAAGCTCCCAGCACCTCCCATTCTAGGGTATTGTGAGCCAGGAACTGAGGACAGAGACCAAATGGATGCTTCCTCTGCCGCACGGACCCTGGGCCGCCATGTCAGCACCGCGATGAGCACAGGGCTGCCTTCCAGGGAGATGCTTCTCCCACGTGCCCGCAGGTCCAGGGGAGGGGGAGGCGAAGAAGGGAGGAGTGGGGTCCCCCTCCACCTCCCCCCTGCACTGCCCTGAGCTGCATGTGAAGCAAAACCCACACAGCCTGCGATGTTTACTCCCTTAAGAGCCCAGAGGGGGTACAGGACGGAGCCCTGGATCCCCAGCACCCCGGGGTGCAGGCTGACGAGGAAGAGGAGGGAGCGCTGGCCTGAGGCCTGAGGCCTGAGCCCCGGGACAGGCCGCCTCTGCTGACCCCCTGGAGGAATTCTGCCGGAGGCTTGAGCTTGGTCAGCAGAGAGGTGGGGACATGGGCACAAAGTGGCAGCTGTTTCCAGATGGTCACAGAAGTCTCCGTGACTGGCCTTGGTCAGCAGGGTCAGGGGCCGACCGTGGCAAAGGGGTTGAAAAACTTGCTCTTCCTGGGATCCCTGTGGAGCTACCTGTCTGGGCCAGCACCCCCTACTCCCCACCCCCGCCTCACCCCTCCTCCCTCCCCTTGAGATGGAAAGTGCTGGATCCCAGCCTCCCTGGAGAAGGCTTGGAGAGTCCGTTCTCCCTTCTCCGTGAGCGAGGCCTTCCTGGTCAATGGACCTCTCCCTGCTCCCCACACTGGCCTGTTGAATATTGGCCTTTCTTGGAGGCACGGAGCACAGGCCCCTGGGCCTGCGACGCTGGACAAGCTGCCTGTGGTCCCGGAGGCTGGTGGGGTGGGAGCACTTACCACTTGCCAAGCCTCCCAACAGGCCAGGAGTCGCAGGGCCTCTTCTGCTAATGCCCTGAAGTGGGGGGTCCCCACCACGGAAGGTGGAGGCAGAAGTGGAGGTGAAGGGGTGGAGATGAAAGGGGGAGGGGAGGGGAGGAAGGGCGCCACCTCTGGTTTAGCTGGAACCTGGAAGTCTCCAAGTGCTTACCCCCACACCCGCCCCCTGGATGGGAAGCCCACTGGTGCCCACAGGGTGTGTCTGAGCCTCCTGCCCTGCAGGTGGGTTGTGGGGCTGCTTCATGCAGGAGCAGTAAGAACATGGGTTTTAAGGAAAGTGGGCTTACGCTGCAGCTGGGGTTCCAGCACTCATGTCATCTTGGCAAGTCCCCTCTCTCTGAGCCCCAGTGTTCGCCTTTAAAGTCCTCCACCCGCCAGGAGCTGGCAGCCGCGCCCCTCCCCCTGAAGCCCGCGCTCCCCTTCCTGCTCTTAGAGAACCCAAAGCACTGGGAGGCGCATGTGCAGCTTCCCTGGGCACCATCTGGCCCTTGGGTGTGCGGGAGGTGGTGCAGCCAGGCTCAGGCAGTGCTCCCACAGGCAGGGCGCCCCCCTCCTCTCCCCCCTCCCTCCCCTCCCTCCTGCCTGCACAGTTGTGTCTGCAGGAAGTGTTGTTGCTTGACCTGGACTACAGGGAGGCCGGTGGTGTCAGGGTGCTAACTGTAAGTGAGCGCTCACCTTTCGGGCTGGTTCGCAAGAACCAAAAAGGTGCACTCCATTACATTTTGCTCCCCCGG
>NW_005871560.1:429192-430977 GCF_000147115.1 Myotis lucifugus | reverse complement strand
ACCTCTCCTTGGCCTGCCAGGCTCTGCCCCTCCAGCCTCCACAGTCACCTCATGCCCCTCTCTGCGGCCCAGCCTCCGCCTCCCTTACGCCCTGCAGACCCCACAGGGCGGGCGTGGTGTCCTCTCCCCCAACCTGCCCCCTGCCTCCCTTTCCTCTCCCATCCCTCAGACCGCGGCTGAAGCATCCCTCCTTGGACCACCGGACGCAGCGCAGCTTCTGCACTCCCACAGCGCCCTGTGCTCTCTGCTCAGCGGTAGCTGTAGCTGTCCTCCGTGCCTGAAATTACATTGTTGTCATCTTCCCTTGAGACCGAAACCACCAAGGCCATTTCAGTCTCATTCTCCTCACCGTCCCCCAGATTTAGCACAGTGTCTTGTTCTTGGTGATTGATCAATAAATTTTTGAGGGCCCTGGCCAGTTTGGCTCAGGAGATAGAGTGTTGACCCTCAGACTGAAGGGTCCTGGGTTCAATTCCAGACAAGGGCATGTACCTCAGTTGCAGGCTCCATCCCCAGCCCTGGTTGGGGCACATGCAGGAAGCAACCAATCAATGTGTCTCTCTCACATCTCTCTCTTTCTCACATAGATGTCTCTCTCTCTCTCTCTCTCTCTCTCTCTCTCTCTCTCTCTCTCTCCCCCTCCCTTGCACTCTCTAAAAATCAATGGAAAAATATCCTCAGTGAGGATTAACAACAACAACAAACAAACAAAATAAGTACCTGATGAATGAGCAGATGCTGGGCACTAGGGCTGTCCATGCTGCCGAGCCCAGCACCGCAAAGGGCATGTCTGGAAGGAGCTGCGGGAACTGGGTGCTCAGCAGAGTCCTCCTCGGACGGTCTCCTTCAGTCTCATGACCGGTCCCAGGGGACTCGGGACGGCGCCAGAGCTCCCAGCCCTCCTCCTGTTTCAGGTCCACAACTTGTGAGCTACCTCTCTGCTGCCCACAAGCGCGCCAGCTCTCCGAGCCTCAGGTTCATGCATCTGCCCGTTCTATTTGTTACCATTATCATGATTCCCGAGATGAAATCATATAAAGGAATGTGAGGGAAAGTGTTTGCCATTCCTCCCATTGAGAAATGGAGTCCAGTTCCTGCATCCCCTGCATCTGGGCAGGGCCCGATGCTGCTGAACCAACACAATATGCAGAAGTGACTATACTCCCGTCAAGGCCTAACCTTCCAGAGAACTGTGGCAGCTCCACTCCCTCCTGTGGAAACTGCCGCCACCTCGAGAAGCCCGCGGAGCCTCGGGGGAGGCTGGGCGTGCAGCCCGTGCCAGCGCCACCGCGCCTGCCAATGAGGGAACACCCCAGGTGAGGTACCCCAACAGCCTTGTCCAAATTTCGAGGCTGTGAGGAAATTAAAAAAATCTAATTGTAGTTTTAAGCCATGGGTTTCTGGAAGGAAGGGAGGAAAGGAGGTTCTTACACAAAACAGATAATCAAAGCAGCATTCCTTGGGCCAGTATAGTTTCAATACTTGCATTTATCTCCAACTCGAGAGGGGTGCTTCCCTGGGGGTGTTGGAAGTGGGGGCACACTTTTGTTTGTCACATGACCAGGTTTGAGAGGGAGGAGATTGTGCTACTGGCATTTAATGCCCCTGGGGTCAGAGCTATCAAATGGATTAAATGTCCGCTAGTGCTTGGGAGTGTTACCCACAATGAATTAAGCAATGTCACAAAAGTAAGGGCCTGAATAGAAAGTGGTTTAAAGGCAAAGATGAAATAAAATGTAAGAATTCAACATCAACTGCTTTCTCAGTAAAGAAAAGTAGGGTTCA
>NW_005871560.1:424508-428126 GCF_000147115.1 Myotis lucifugus | reverse complement strand
CGAGCCGAACTGAGCTGGACCGTGGGGTCTGTAGGGAGCTGAGCTGGGCCCTGGTGTCTGTAGGGAGCTGAGCTGAGCTGAGCTGGGCCGTGGGGTCTGTAGGGAACTGAGCTGAGCTGGGCCGTGGGGTCTGTAGGGAGCTGAGCTGAGCTGAGCTGGGCCGTGGGGTCTGTAGGGAGCTGAGATGAGCTGGGGCGTGGGGTCTGTAGGGAGATGAGCTGGGCCGTGGGGTCTGTAGGGAGCTGAGCTGGGCTGGGCCATGGGGTCTGTAGGGAGCTGAGCTGAGCTGGGCCGTGGGGTCTGTAGGGAGCTGAGCTGAGCTGAGCTGGGCCGTGGGGTCTGTAGGGAGCTGAGATGAGCTGGGGCGTGGGGTCTGTAGGGAGCTGGGCTGGGCCGTGGGGTCTGTAGGGAGCTGAGCTGGGCTGGGCCGTGGGGTCTGTAGGGAGCTGAGCTGGTCTGGGCCGTGGGGTCTGTAGGGAGCTGAGCTGGGCTGGGCCGTGGGGTCTGTAGGGAGCTGAGCTGGGCCGTGGGGTCTGCAGGGAGCTGAGCTGGGCTGGGCCATGGGGTCTCTCTGTCTGTGACGGGCAAGGGAAAGGAGCATAGCCTTTGGATGAGGTGAGTTATGGGAGCTCCCAGGGCTCCTTCAAAAGCTGAGAGCTTCCGTATGTTCTTACCCCTGAGACGCTCACCTCACCATCATCTCGCAACATTTCGGAAATTGAAAGTCACTTGAACTGGATGGAAGGGCTTAAGGGGTGTTTCTTGGGAGGTGTTTCTGAGTGACAGTTAAGAAGAACAAGGCTCTGCAGTGCCGGCCCTGCGATCCCTGCAACCCCCCACCCCCCACCCCACCCCCGCCTCATGTGGAAGGTGCTGTGAGCCATCGCATCGCATGGGCAGTGGCTTGTAGAGCTGCGTGTGCAGCTGGCAGGTGTGAGCGCTGCACGCTAGCTGGTGCTTCTCTTCGTCCTGCTCAGCTATTGCATTGCTGGGTGTCTGAAAACAGACAAAACCCTGTGTCCACAGTACAGTCAGCTTCGGAAAGAGCTCAGAGCACTCAGTTCTGAGCTCATGCTACGTGACAGCCCAGTATTGATTATGTATTGGGTCAGAGAGATGCAGGTTTGATAGCAGGACTGTACCTGATGTCCTTTCTGCTCAGCTAAGTGGAGGAAGCATGGGCTTCTCCTTCCATCACGGACGCATCTGCTCCCTTTCCTTCCACACTGGGACTGGGAAAGGGGCAAAACAGAGGAAGTGTCATTTCAACAGTGTCTTGTACACAGAACAAGGCAGGTGGTTGCCACCTGTGGGGACCTGACCAGAGTACACAGGGTGTTACAGGCCTGTGTGCCACACGCGTGTGCACAGGCACTGACATAGCAGTTTTAGCGTGCCCACCGCGCAGGCGCACCTTCAGTGTACATAACCCTGACGCACTGTTCGACAAGAAGCCTCTTTTGTCTGAGTTGACATAAAAATGTGTTACTGAACAGCCGGTGGGGCTTCTGTGGCTGCAATGACTGCACTAAAACATGACCCATCTGCCTATGGCTGCTCGTGTATTTTTCCAATTCCTGGCACCCAACAAGGTTCCATCCCTGGCTGAGGAGTTCGGACCCAGCACCGCCCATCATGGCCCATGAGAAACGTTGCCATAGGTCTAATGGTCCTAAGAGAAAGTGAAAAACACAAGCGTTGGGCCCATCCGGACCTGAACGGGCCACACGCTCTGCCCCGTGGGGCTGGGATGGATTAGATACAGCCGTGGGCAAACTACGGCCCACGGGCCGGATCCGGCCCATTTGAAATGAATAAAACTAAAAAAAAAAAAAAAAAAAAGACCGTACCCTTTTATGTAATGATGTTTACTTTGAATTTATATTAGTTCACACAAACACTCCATCCATGCTTTTGTTCCGGCCCTCCGGTCCAGTTTAAGAACCCATTGTGGCCCTCGAGTCAGAAAGTTTGCCCACCCCTGGATTAGAACCATGCGGGTCAGGGCATCAGGCCTCGTAGGAACCCCAGGAAAGATGAACTGTCACTGAAACCCAGGAGTCACTCCGGCCGGCATTGGGCAGGGTTGCTGGAAACAGATGACAGCATCCGCTCGAGCTGGCTTAAGCAGAGAATTTACTGGAGGAGACCAGATGGCTCGCAGAACCCTGGGAAGGCTGCTCCGAGGCACCACAGCCCGGAGCCCTGTCCATACCCTGTGACTTCCCCGGTCAAGGCCACGAGCTGCTGGGCCAGAATCTGAGGCCGTCGCTCGCCAGGCACCAGGACCCTCCATGTGGCTGCTTCCTCGCAGCGCCCAGTCCTGACCTCAGGCTCCCCTGGTGCGCGGAGTGTGCAGAAAGTTGCATTGTGTTCTGGATGCGAGGGGATCTAGTAATCGTGTCTTCTTTCTTCCACCTTCACACGGCAGCACTGAAAACGCGGGAATCTCCCACCAGGGAGAAAAAGGGTCCTGGTGAGGGGCAGTCACAGGTGACCACGTCTGTTCTCAGCCTGCAGGGTTCCAGCTCATTCTCACACGTGGCCGACTGCCCACCTTGCTTCACTCCAGGCTCTGCTGTGCCGTCTCAGTTGGGACTGTGCATGGACCTGGCTCCGTCACTCATTTCATAAGAAACCCTGTCACGTGTGTGAATTTTTTGTTAATAATTTTGGGGAAGACCTGAGGAGTCCCTGGGGGGATCATGGAGCCCTCAACCCAGCCTCTCCTCATCTCTCCCTCACCTTTGCTGGCTCCCAAGACCCCAGGCCCTGACCCCTGACCCTGCCTGAGTGTCCCAGTGTCCCCTAGTATTCTGGGGGAGCCACCCCTCAGCCTGCTGCCTCTCTCCAGGCCTGTGAGTCCACTCCCTGTCTGTGAGCCCCAGTGTCTCCCCTCTCGGAGCTGCTGGGTGACCCCAGGAGGAGCCACTGCACCTGGCACCCCCACCCCCTCTCACCTCTTCCCCAGGACCTGAGCCCTGGCTTTGGATGCAAGCAGTCTGTTCTAGGAGCGCATCCCAGGAAGCACGTAGGAGAGCAAGGAAGGGGTTAGGGCAGGAGGAGAACCATGGAGGCATGTTAATAACTGGGTCATGCCTGTGGGCAGCTGGGCTCCATCCCACCGACGCCTCTGAGAGACTGTGGGCACCCCCTCTGAACCGCCCTGCCAGTGAGGAAGCTGGCGCCAGCGTGGCCCCGGCCCTTGCCCCCAGCAGGCTGCTTCCTGAGGCAGTGACCACCGGCTGCCACCGGCTCTGGGCCCAGCTTCCGCACTTGGAGAGCTGCCGGCCGAGGGTCAGCCCTGGGTTGGAGCCCGGGCCTGGGCTCCATGCTGCCGGGGTTTCCAGGGCAGTGAAGGGACCCAGTGCTGCCGCCTGGAGCTGCTTCGGGATAACGGTGCTCAGCTGGTTATTGGGAAACAAGGCTCAGGGGAGCCTTTGACCCTCCCCTTTCCTGCCCAGGAGATGCAGACAGAGAACCTGCTTCAGGATGGAGCCTGGCTTAGTCCCCTCACGCTCCCCCCAGCGCTAGTGGGAGACCCGGCCTGTGGGGCTGTGAGCAGACCGGCCTGTCTCTGAGCCGCCCAGCAAGGCCTCCCGCCCTGCGCGCCCTCCT
>NW_005871560.1:417097-424244 GCF_000147115.1 Myotis lucifugus | reverse complement strand
CCCACGCGTGTATTATACTTCCATGTCCTCCTGGGAGTCCGTTTCTGTTCACTTGACTGCTAGTCCAGCCAGAAGAGCTGAGACAGCGGGAGGGGAGGTGCAGGACTTTCTAGCCTCCATCTGTCAGGACAAGGCCCGTATCAGCCTCTGTCCCACTGTCACAGGCACAGGCGACTTAAACACCCGAGAGGCACTTGCTCATAGTTCTGGCAGGTAAACGCCCAGAGTAAAGGGGGAGGAGCCAGTGCCCTGAGGCTCCAGGGAAGAGCCTTCTGGCTCTGCAGCTCCCGGCAGTGCTCCTGGCCAGGCTGTGTCCATGGTCTCACCGCTCGCGCCCACGGTATGCTTGCCTCTGCTCACTTGTTCCCTGGCGGATGAAGGGACCAGCTGCTCCATAGGCCCTCAGCGACTTACATCTGCCATGGCCTTATTTCCAACGCAGCTCACATCCTGAGGCCCTGGGGCGCACAGTTCCACCCTCCCCACAGTGGCCTGCAGGTCAGAGAGAGGCGCGGGGAGGGGCACTGGGCGGGACCACCCGAGGGTTCCTGGCTCCATGGCAGAGCTGGAAGCTGAACAGTCTTGTCAGCCTGGCTGCTCATGTGCTTTCCTCTGAACACAGTGTCTGCTGTCGCCAGCACTGGCATGAAGAAGCCGTGGGCAAAGATGCGGGCACTCCAGGCAGATGACCCGAGTGCAAACCCCACCTCCACGTGTGTGGGCCGCGCAGGCTGGCCTTCAGCAGCTGCAGCGCTTCCTGTGAGGATGGGTTAGTGGCCTGTGAAATGCTCCTGGAGAGCCGGGGCCCGGGGTGCACGGGGAGCATCACCACGGCTGCTACCATGTGAGCCAGCCAGGTGCACAGCAGGCATCCACGCTGCCTCTCAGCAAAGCTGGCAGCTCCAGGCCACCGTCCAGGACCATTTTGTCTTTTCTTTCTATCACAGCTGCCCTGCGTGAGTCCGGGCGGGGCATGCCGGGCTGGAGAGCTGTGTGGAGACCCCTCTCCCTGCCCGCCCCCCCTCCTGCTGGCTGGTACCCTGGTATCTGAGTCTGAACGCAGTGATGCCAGCAGCAGCTCTGACCTCCGCCTGCCTGCCCCCCTGGGCTGCAGCTGAGGGGAGCCAGGCAGACCAGGAACAGCATTTCCCGTGTGCCCTCCACCCCTCCAGGGCCTGGGCGCTGCCACGGGGCACCCCTGGCACAGCCCCATCCGGTTCCTGTGCCACGTGCTCGAGCAGGCAGGCCTGCAGCTGTGATGCACAGCTGGGAGCAGGAGCTTGGCCACGGAATGCTCCCTGGGGACACAGCCCATAACAAGTCATTTCACCTCCTCCTGGTGAAAAACTACTGCAGGGGGGACGGGGGCGGGGGCGGGGCCGGGCCTGAGGGTGGAACCGCTGGTCTGAACCAGCTCTCACTTCTCTGCCTGGGGCTCTGCCAGGCTGAGCCAGCTGGGTTTGGAGGCTGCAGGCCAGGTGACTGCCTGCAGGCGGCCAGCTTGCGTCAGGAGCCAGGTTCCCCAGACTGGCCCGCCTCATCCTGTGCGGCCTTTTCATTCTTGGATTGTCTTTCAACAGCTAAAAGCTAGAGACAGAGCTGAGCTAGAGACTACACTTAGCTACTGAGACTCCCCAGCGACTTCCAGGCTCAGGACCCAGGCCCTGTGCCAGGCCCTGTTCCAGGCCCAGGACATGGCCAGGGAGCCACTCCCTTATTATTGCTGCAATGGTGCTTCTCTCCTCCTGTGTCAGGTGCCATGTGCACTGGGAGGGAAGCCATGGCCGCCCTGGCATTTCCAGTCTAGTCACAACATGACTCCGAGGTCCCACTCAGGCGCCAGGGCCACACCTTGGAGGCAAAGGAAGTGCATTACAGTCGCCGGTGCTGCTCCAGGCGTGCTGGCCCTGCGGGCAGCCTCTGGGCTGATGAGAAAGCAGGGCCTGGCCCGGCCAGACATCCTGGGGCGGGACCTTCCCGGTGACTCTGGTCCACTCTCAGCTTGGAGAACCACTTCCCTCAGGCCCACCTTCCAAAAGGAACAGAATGTCCAGCTTTCCCCAAGGTTACCTTCAGATCCTGCCTTTCCAGGCCACCCAGGTGCATGTGAGTCAGTCACACCACCAGGTACATGTCATTTACCTGCGCTACTCATCTTGATAACAAGGCTATGGCAGAGGTGCTCGGTCCCTACCTGACGGATAAGAAGGCAGCCGGGTTAAGCCACTCGGCTAAGAGGTGCAGGTGCACTGTCATGCAGGCAGCCACGCTTCGCAGGCTGTACCGGTAGCCACGAGTTAAACTGGCTGTGAGCTCAGTCCCCAGCATCTTTGCTGCCTGGCGGAGGTGAAGTCTTGTCCTTGAGATTGGACCCTGCAGCTGCTGTGGTTCTCTGCCCGCCCTCCCCGTCCGACTGCTGCGGCGATCACACTCACTTCTAGGGCCCAGGTCTACAGAGGCCTCCTGTCTCTTCAGAGCAGGTGAGAGTGGGTATGAGGCTCCCAGTTCAGACACCCACAGCAATGCTAACTGAGCCTCCTGAGCTCGACCCCTGAGGGCTGCCCGCCAAGGAGGTGGCTCAGCCCCTTCGAACCCTGCTGGGGAGAAGCCTGCCTCCAGCCACTGGGCCTGGGGCTGAGTCCAGCTCCTTCCAGGCCCCTTCCCTTAGGAGCACCTGCTCTGAATCCTGGGTCCTTTCTAAGGATCAGCCTTGACTGGAGCGGCCAAGCCCAAAAGATGAGGATGTTTTTACATTTGAAAACAAGGCAAAGACCACAATCCTAGATTCTTTTCTCCCAGGATAATCCTTGGTCCCTGTGGGGAGGGAAATCCTATATAATAAAAGCCCAGCAACCAAAATGGCAGAACAACCAGAGACCAGAGTCCAGAGTGCTAACCATTACACGATGGAAATCAGAGACCAGAACGACCACGACCCCTAACCCCAGCCAGCTGCACCCCAGCAAGCAGTTAGGGGCGATCAGGCAGGCAGGTGAGCAGTTAGGGACCAGCAGTCCTGGATTGCAAGAGGGATGTCCTAAACCAGCAGTCAGACATCCCCTGAGGGGTCCTGGATTTCGGGAGGGGGGATGCCAGGCTGAGGGACCCCCCCAATCCCCATGCATGAATTTCGTGCACCGGGCCTCTAGTTGTTAATAAAAAATGGTGGGCCAGATGGTGTGGCTCAGTGGTTGAGCATCAACCTGTGAACCAGGTCACAGTTCGATTCCCACTCAGGGCACATGCCTGGGTTGCAGGCTTGATCCCCAGTGGGGTGCATACTGGCGGTAGCCAATCGATGTTTCTCTCTCATCGTTGATATTTCTATCTCTCTCTCCCTCCCCTTCCTCTCTAAAATCAATAAAAATATATATATATTTTTTAAAAGGGTAAGAGGGTTTGTGTGGTCCAACTCACCCTCCAAGAACAAAAAAAAAAAGCTCCAAATGCACATAGAAAAGTTGGCTCCTAGCTCCACCCACCAAACATACACCTTGGCCAGGCCCACCTCCAGCCCATGCGTCCAATCCCACCTTCAGAGGAGCTGGAGGGACACGCTGATAAGGATCCATGAAGCACTGGCTGAGCTTATTAACAAACTATTTCATTCTGGCTTGAGCCGGGCTGCCACCTCACCTGTCCCCCTCCACCCCCCCAACCCCAGGCCCCTGTGATCCAGCAGCCACGGGCTGAGGCCGCGCTGCAGCAACCTCTTTGAGTCATGGGGACCTTTCTCCAAATCAAAACTCAGTCAGAGGCCACGTTACAAAACAAACTGAAGCGAAACAACTGCAGTCCCGAGCAGAGCTGCGCAACGCCCCTGGCTGCGGGACTGCTGAGGCTCCCGGGACCTCCTCGGCTCGCGGCCACGGAGACCTCTGACCTCATCCAAGGCTAGTGTGGGGGAGGGAGAGAGAAATCACCGGCCCAAACTCACCAGCCAGCGAGTGACAGAGACAAGAATCCAGGCGCCTCCTGGCTCTTGACCTCAACCCCCTCCAGTGTCCCTTCTTCCCTCGAAGGGCATTGCCTCCCTGAGTGGCTGCAGCTGCCCGGCTGTCCGTCCTGCCTGTCTGTCCATCCTGCCTGTCTGTCCGTCCTGTCTGTCTGTCCGTGCCTCCCATTTCTCACAGCAGCCTCCACCTACACCTCGGCTTCTGATTTGTGGAGCTGCCTCAGGAAAACCTCCACTGTGAGATTCACGAGGGCCCCACCCACCTGACCTACCTGACCCTGGACACCCAGCCCCCCTCCCCGCAGCCCCCAGCCCCTGCAGCTGCTCAGGCCATGGTGCTGTGGGCACCCTCGGTCCCTCCCTCCCCACCATAAGGAGTCTCTGTGGCTGTCACCACGATCTTGACCTTGACCTCCGTCCATCTCTCCATCCCCACTGCCGCTTCTTTACTCTAAGACCCCACCGGTCCCCTCCTAGGTTTTTGCAATAGTCTCTTAACTGCCTCAGGATGTTATTCCGGATGGAGTTGACATAATCTTTCTAAAACAAATTTGAAAGTTACTCTCCCATGTATAATTCTTCAAAGGCTTCCCATCGATTTTTTAAAATTTTTATTTACAGTTGGCATACAATGTTACATTACTACCAGGTGTGTAATATAGCGAGCAGACATTTTTGTGCCTCATGAAGTGATTCCCCTAACAGCGCAGGAACCCAGCACTCATGCTTATTATAAAGTCACCGACTGTGTTCCCTACGCTGTACCTTACATCCCCAGGGCTATTTTGTAACAACCAATTTGTACTTCTTAATCCTTTTCTCACCCAAACTCCTTTTCCCTCTGGTAACCATTGGTCTGTTCTCTGCATCTATGACTTTGTTGATGCTCTTTATCCACTCGTCTATTTTTTTAAGTGTGTTTTAAATTTGTTGATTCGAGAGAGAGGAAGAGGGAGAGAAACATCAACTTGTTGTTCCACGGATTGCAGCGCTGGGTGACTCCTGTATGTGCCCTGACTGAGGATTGAACCGAAACTTGGTGTCTTGGGACGACGCTCTCACCCGCTGAGCGACCGGGGCAGGGCTCATCCACTGTCTACTGAGCGGCACTTGGGTCGCTTCCGTACCTTGGCTCTTGTAAATGATGCTGCAGTGAACATAGAGGTTCGTATGTCTTTTCAAATTAGTGCTTTGGATTTTTTCAGGGAAATACAAAGAAGTGAATTGCTGGGTCATATGGTGCTGCTATTTTTAATTTTTTGAGGAACCGCCATACTGTTTCCTCACTGACCTCTGAGTGATGCCCCGCCTCCCTGGCACCTCCTTACAGTCCTGTAATCTGGCCCAGGTAGGTCTCCACCACCTTCGGATTCCCTGATTGGGATTCCTGCAAGGTGGCACTACTTTGCATTTTTTTGTATGTACATGCACATGTATGTGTGTGTATGTGCATGCATATGCACATGTATGTGTGTGCATGTGCGTGTGTGAGATCTGAGCTGGAACAATTCCCCTCTGTGCCCTGACTAGGGATTGAACCCCAAACTTGGGGATTGCACCCACCATGGCTGGGTTTTGCAGCTCCTCTGTGGCCCCTGGCACAAGCCTGGCTCAGCTGCACGATACACCTGCCTGGGTCATATGGTGCTGCTATTTTTAATTTTTTGAGGAACCGCCATACTGTTTCCTCACTGACCTCTGAGTGATGCCCCGCCTCCCTGGCACCTCCTTCCTCTCTTGCATAAGCCTGGGGACTCGGCCTGTTTTCTCAGCTCAGCCAACTCGCCCTCAGGGACGCTCCACCGGGCAGGTTCCCCCAACTGTCCTCCTTCTTTTCCCCCAACTGCCCCCCTCACTCCCCCGCAACTGTTCCCTCACTCCCCCCCAACTTCCTCCTCACTCCCCCCTTGTCATCCCCCACACAAGTCCATAGGCCTTTTAACTTAAAGAGCTCACTGCAGCAGGAAACAGATGGGAGGAAGAGAAATAACAAACAGTGAGAATTTCAAGGGCTCCGAAGCTGCGAGTCACGTCTCAGGCCTGTAAAGACTTCCTCCTGAGCTGGTCCTGGACATGCCCGCAGCCACCACCCCTGACAGTCCTCTCTGGCCTGGGCCGTGACCCTCCCAGTGGCTGGAGGGCCCGTCCTCGCTGCTGCTCACAGATGCAACCACTGAGGTCCGAGAGCAGAGTGGCCACATGGTTTTATGGGGTCGGCACAAAATGAGGATGTGACAACCTGTTGGGGTCCAACCCCAGCAGGTCCAGGGGTTCCCAAAGGTGTGGACGGAGTTGGCGAAGAAGGAATGACACGGAGACAGTGTTCAGTTGATCAGCAGCCTAGCCAGGTTCTCTAGCCAGGTTCTAGCCAGGATCTCCAGCCAGGTTCTGTGTTTTATGGGGTCGGCACAAAATGAGGATGTGACAACCTGTTGGGGTCCAACCCCAGCAGGTCCAGGGGTTCCCAAAGGTGTGGACGGAGTTGGCGAAGAAGGACGGAGATATGAAACATCAATGATGAGAGAGAATCACTGATGGGCTGCCTCCTGCACGCCCCCACCAGGGATCGAGCCCACAGCCCCGGCTGTGCCCTGACCGGGATGGAACCTTGACCTCCTGGTTCATGGGTCAAGGCTCAACCCCTGAGCCACAGCCAGGCGAGAGGGGGAACTCTGTCTGGGGATTTTAACCAGGAGCTTCTCAAGATTTCACACTTCTGAGGGGCCCACCCGCCCCCACCCCCTCTGACAGCTCTGTGCCTGTCCTTATCCGCTCCCTGACCATCCAGCCCCGAGGGCGGCTGTGAGGCCCCTGGGAGGGACGAGCTGCGAGTTCCAGGGTGTGAAGCTTCCTGGTGAAGCCCACAGGCCTCTGCTCCCAGCCGGCCCTGCCCGCACTCTGACTTCCCGCTCTCTTCCTCTATTAACATGGACTCGCCAATCACCACGACAACCACATGGGGCCATAGGAAGTGCCGGGCAAGGTCTTAGGACACTGTTGGAGGCCCCCTCTGGGCCGGCGTGCTGGCCACCCCAACAGGAGGTCCTCAGCAGCCCCGCCCCCATGTAGGAAGGACGCCGGTGTGGAGCGACCACAGAGAGGCTCCGTGTGGCGCTGACTGAGCCCTGGGCCTCCCTGGGCAGGATCTGCAAGCCCAGCCCCCCATGCCCACACTTCTGCCCCCTCTCCCAC
>NW_005871560.1:414146-415655 GCF_000147115.1 Myotis lucifugus | reverse complement strand
GGAGTACGGAGAGCTCCTCCGATGATCGTCCTGTCTTTCTCACAAGCCCCATGAGGATCCTTTATTGAGGATCTATTATGTGTCAGTAACACTGCTAATCCCTGGTCACATGTTTCTCGTTTAATCCTTGTAACAAACTTCAGTTTCGTACGGTTGTTATCCCCCATTTTATAGACAAGGAAACAGTTCCAGAGAGAGGAGAGCTAGACGACTCGGGTTCTAAGCGAGGTGTGATCTGGCTCCCCCTCCCGGCCTACTCCCTTCGAGCAAAAGAAGTGCCATCTGGCCTCTGACAGGCTCCCGCACAGGCCCCTGTGGACAGAGGGAGGAGCCCTCCACCACCCAGCCCTGGCCTGGTTTACTCCTTCAGTCTTCAACATTTATAAAATTGGGTTGGGTGCAAGTAACATAAAATCCAAATACAATGGCTGCCTCAAACTATAAAGAAGGTGTTTTTTCTCATATGACATAATTTCCAGTAGTAAATGGGTAACTAAAAGCTGTCAGAACAGAGAGAGGTCTTCATGGTTCTGTGGCCTCTGCCTCATGGACACAGTGTGGCTGCCACAGCTCTAGCCATTACATCTGCATCCTAAGCGAGAGGAAAGTGGGGAAGTCGCGAGCAAAGGTCCCACAGTCGCCGAGTCCGTTCCCTCGTGCCGAGCCTCCCTGGAAGTCCTTAGCCACGACTCCACTCCTCCTGCAGCAGGCGCTGGCCCCAAACTCTCATCCCCTGGGAGCCACGGAAGCCCCTGCAAACCCCTTCGGTCGGCCACAGTCATCTGCTCAGATCACCACATGGGCAGGGCTAATGGCGCCCAAGGGCAAGTGCAGCCAAGACAGGCAGCAGTCAGCGGGCAAACAGCCGCCTGGCTCACTCCCAGGTGGGAGCTGGGGCCTGTTCCCGCCAAGCCCCGCTGGCTCGCTAGCACACGTCCTAGATTCCATGCCAACCGCCCAGCCGCCTTCTGGAGACACTGCTGGCTCTGGCACCTTTGCCTTGGAGTCCCCTCTGGAAATGCAGCCTCCGACAGCCTGGGTGGCAGACTGTCCCGGGTGGTTCCTCAGACGGTACTGGCTTCCCACTGGCGTCGGGGACCTGTGGCAAGGAGGAGAGAGGCTGCAGGTAGCCATCTCTATCCCCGCGACCAGGTCACCTCTCAACCACACCGCACAGTGCTGGACACGGCTTCCAGGAGGCCAGGACGCCTCTGCCCTGGACTCGGGGAGGAGGAGGCAGCCAGGCAGCCATTGGAAGGCAGCCGTGGGCACTGCAGGGCAGTAACGGCGCTGGCCTTTGGGAGTGCTAGTCCCCACGAGAGGCTATTCTCAGAGGTTTTCCGTGCTGATAGGACTTAAACCTCAGGGCCCCACCTGAGCAAGGACTATTTTTACTGTCTTTATGCTACAATGAAGGAACACCATCATGGAGGCTGAATAACTTGGCCAGAACAGGGCTATTAAGTGTCAAAGTTCAAAATCCACACTCGGTTTGGGTGGCTCCTGAGG
>NW_005871560.1:409064-411426 GCF_000147115.1 Myotis lucifugus | reverse complement strand
CCCCGTGTGCAGGACCCCGTGTGCACAGGACCCCGTGTGCAGGACCTCTCGTGTGCAGGAGCCCCGTGTGCAGGACCCCGTGTGCACAGGACCCCGTGTGCAGGACCCCGTGTGCAGGACCCCGTGTGCAGGACCCCGTGTGCACAGGAGCCCCGTGTGCAGGACCCCGTGTGCAGGACCCCGTGTGCAGGAGTCCCGTGTGCACAGGAGCCCCGTGTGCAGGACCCCGTGTGCAGGACCCCGTGTGCAGGACCCCGTGTGCAGGAGCCCCGTGTGCAGGACCCCGTGTGCAGGACCCCATGTGCAGGACCCCGTGTGCAGGACCCCGTGTGCACAGGACCCCGTGTGCAGGACCCCAGGGCACTGAGCTCACCAAGCTGCCAGCCCTGGAGGCATTTCATTTCGGAACCCCCAGGGCTCACTGGGCAGCGGCCCTCCTGGCCACCACTTACCACCTGGGGAACTTCCGGCAAACGCCTCGCTTTCCTTTGCCTGTTTTCCAGCCTTTGAATCTATGATGCCACTGCCATGGGGCCCTGGGTGAGAACTCAAAGGAAAATGCATGAGAGAGACATCACCCCACACCTGGCCTGGGTGAGCACTTTATAAGTAACTGCTATCTTCGCTACTTAACCGTTCTCATTGGAGGCCTGCCTGCCGTCCCCCACGGCTCCCGCTCGCCCACACCAGCGCCCCCCTCTGCAGGTCTGTCCCAGGCCCAGGAACGCGGGGCCAGGAGCAGCCCTGAGCTGCAGCCTCACCTTCGAGTGTAAAGAGTAGAGCTGGCCCAGCCGGGGAGGGCAGAGGCTGGAAGGCGGGCACAGCCCAGCTTCCCCGCTCCCACGTTTTGGGGTGCTTACAGGAGGCTGGAAGCATTTGCACCCCACTTGTGCCCAGAGAAGGAAGGGCCGGTCCCACCAGGCCTGGGTCTCTGATTGCTGATGCTGGGTCTGGCCTGTGTGGCTCAGTTGGTTGGGCGTGCCCTGTGCACTGAAAAGTTGCCAGTTTGATTCCCGATCAGGGCACATGCCTGGGCTGCAGGCTCTATGCCCAGTATGGGGCCTGTAGGGGGCAGCCAATCGATGTTCCTCTCTCTCATCAGTCTTTCTCTCTCTCTCTCTCTCTTTAAAAAAAAAATAATAATAATAGCTGATATCCAGACCGAAAAAAGAGCTGATGCCCGGTCAAGGGTCCTGGCTTTGACAGTGGTCACCCACAGTGGTTCACAGAAGGGCCAGGCTTCCCTGCGGAAGAGCAGTCCAGTGTGAGGCCAGCGGCTCCAGATGCGTGACTGGCCTCAGCCGCCAGGATCAGCCGGCTGAGGCAGAAGCGAGCCACCGGAAGCAAGGGCTTCAGATCAGGCTGCTCAGAGCGCGTGGACAGGGAGGGCTGTTGCCATGCCGGGCACTCAGGGCCGTGGCTTCCTAGTCAGCAGCAGGACTAGCCCGTTCCCCGGGTGCCGGCCTGTCTCGGGAGGCAGCCCTGCAGCGGGCAGCTGTGGGCAGGCCGGCCTGGGCACACACCCCAGTTCTGCACTAACTAGCTGTGTGATCAGGGGCAAGATTCGGAACTTCTCCGTGCCTCAGTTTACTCATCTGCTAAATGGTGATAGTAGTGCCGGCCTCACAGAGCTGTTTGAGGTTGAAGTGAGCCCTTCCCCTCTCCCACTGCCGAGGAGGCTGTGCGGCCCTGAGGTGGACGCTGCCATGCCACCTTGCCGGTCTGCGTGCCTGGAGCCTGCGAAGTTGCTGACTGGCCCGGACCCACACCGACTCCGTCAGTGGCCGCCTCCTCCCCATCACGCCTACCACCCCACCCCGTGTGCAGTCGCCGCTGCCCACTGAGCAGAACCTTCCCTCCCCCGCGGCCGGGCTGAGAGTCGGAGCAGTTCTCCTGGAGGGGCTCCTGGACGCTCAGGGAGGTTGATGGCCATTTGCCCACTGGCCCCTTCCCCGGGGGGGGGCAGACACTGCAGGCTGATGCACAGATGCCCATGTCTTGTCTGGGCATGGAGACCCCGCCCCATGGCCTCATCCCCTGCGTGAAGCCCCCGCCCCCTCCAGCAAAGTGGACAGGACGCAGTGAGTTTCCCGGGGGAAACTCCTTCTCCACTCCATTCGCTGCCCAGCCAGGCGCAGGGGAGAGCTCGGCTCCACAGAACCAGCACTGGGCTCCGGGACAGTGAAGCGGCGGCGAGGGGGGCAGCAGCGCCAGGGCCTGCTCTCCCAGCACCAGCAGTCTCTGCAGGAAGGTCACGGTCCACGTTTCTCCCCCTGGACCTTCCATGAGCCGCTGAGGAAGGAGGTGGAGCTCAGGAGAAAATCACTGCTTTCGGCCTAGAGGATACTTTCTATTGCCCCCT
>NW_005871560.1:391402-408710 GCF_000147115.1 Myotis lucifugus | reverse complement strand
CCTCAGGGGAAATGCTTTCCCCCTTGCACTGCACTTCACGCTGTTTCCAGGCCAGTCTCCCCCACGGCCCTCAGGGCTGGCACCGCTTGGCCGCAGTTCCTGCTGAAAAGGCTCCGGGTCATCAAACTCCGAGACTCTCAAAGCGACAGGCTGCTGGTGCAGGCAGGCCCGGTGGTCCCACGCCAGTCGGCCGGCCGCGGGGCTGTCTCGCCCAGGTGCCAGGCCCCGGGTGAGCTGCTGAGTGAGTTCATGGCTCGATGCTGGCGCCCCGCCATCAGATGGGAGGGGAGGACAGCCTCTCTTCCCCAGTGGGCGTCGCCAAACGCGCGTTGCTCATGTGCCGCCATAGGGGGCGCTTCACAGACTGCACACCTGGAGTGGGTTCTGGGTCAGAGGGCGTGTGGTTAACACGCTGATAGATGACAACCGCTCCCCCAGTTTTCACGCCTGGGTCAGGTATCTTCTACTGTGCAAAAACCTTGCCATTTCAGCTGCACAAAACACGCATTTGTTTTCTGGCTCAGTGAGGGTTGGACTGGTCCAGGCTGGCCTGGGGGCTGAGCTCCAGGACGGCCCGTCCTCCATGGGAAACGTTGCTCTCCTGGCCACGCAGGACCACCAGAGGGACACGTGGAAACATTCAAAGCCGCTTAAGGCCTAGGCTCCACCCCAACCTGTCAGTGGGACAGGGAGCCACACTCCCCCCGGGAAGGCTGAGTGGGAGGAGTGACTCCGTGCACAACAGTCATCCGGTCCACACGGCTCCCTGCCATGCGTGTCTGCTCTGCACACTCGTGTCACAGGACGCCTGCTGCCCTGGCCAGGGGCTCAGCTGCTTGGAGCATCGTCCTTGCATCAGAAAGGTTGTGGTTTGACTCCTGGTCAGGGCACACAGGAGGCAACCAATCGATGTTTCTCTCTCTATATATATATATAAAATCAATAAACAGCCCTAACTGGTTTGGCTCAGTGGATAGAGCGTCGGCCTGCGGACTGAAAGGTCCCAGGTTTGATTCCGGTCAAGGGCATGTACCTTGGTTTCAGGCACATACCCAGTAGGAGGTGTGCAGGAGGCAGCTGATCGATGTTTCTCTCTCATCGATGTTTCTAACTCTCTATCCCTCTCCCTTCCTCTCTGTAAAAAATCAATAAAATATATTTTTTTTAAATAAATAAATAAAATAAACATATCCTCCGGGAAGGACAAAAAAAGAATGTTTGCTGCAACAGTTTGTGCTGTGGAACCTGGAGAAAAAACAAATATCCATCAACAGGAATGCTCCATCCGCCACATGAATGCAGTGGAATACGATGCAGCAGCTCCAGAGGCTCGGGGTCTCTCTCCTTAACCACACGGACAGACTCCCCCAGGCATGGCCAGTGAGACAAGCAGGTCACAGAGCAACATGTCAGTATGATCCTATTTGGGAGCGAAAACGCTGCACTGAGGGGAGTGGGGGGGGGCTGTGTTTGTGTGCATTTGTGTGTGCGCATGCATGTGTGCGTGTGTGTGTGTGTGCGGAAGGAAAACTTGGAGGAGACCCATAGCCAATTTTAGCCCTGGGGAAGACCTTCCGGATTACTTTACATTTATGAAGGGAATGTATTTAAGTATTATCTGTAAAATTCTTTTTTTTATTAGAATACCAGAAGAAAAGAATAAGAAAATACCATTGTTAGCCTGAGACCTTATCAGATGCAAATGTTCTAAGAATTCAGGAATGCTTGGGTCCTGCCAAACCAGAGCCCTCTCCCTGCCACACACCCTCCTGCCCACAGCGTCCCCGTGGGAGACGAACTCACAGACAGGTCAGGGGGAGGAAGCAAAGTGGGCGTTTTATTGTGAGGGGCTGTGCCCAGGCAGGCAGAGCCAGGGTGCGTGCAGCGGAGGCATGGGGTGCAGGCCCACCACCACGGCTCCTGGTCCGCTGAGCCCCAGCATGACCAGCGTCAAAGACGCCCCCGTGAGAAAGGAGAGAGAGCACCTGCCTGGCTGCCCAGCCGCCACGTGGAGGAGCTGGGGTGCTCTGCCGACTGGAAGCCAGCTCCCCACTGGCGTTGCCTCCTCTGTGGCTGTGAGACAGGAGGCCAGGGAAGAGTTTCTTCCAAAAGTCTGGACCTGCGCTGCCCGGTATGCAGCCACTCGCTCAGCGAGGCTAGTAGACTTGCACTGTTCACATCCCGCTGCTTGGCCACACGAAGCACTTACGTGCTCAGTAGCCACGTGCGTCCGTGGCTGCCATACTGCGGCCAGATGGAAAGCCTTGTCATTCACGTGGGAGGTTCTGGGTGGAGCTCTGGGGCTTTCACAGCGACTCAAAGGCACAGGGACAGGGTCCACCCAGCCCGGGCTTGGTACCTGGGAGTGTGCGGGGTCAGTGACTCTCACTCCTCTGTTCTAAGGTCTTTCACCTTTAACTTCAAAATGTCTGTGACTTGTGGTACCCCAGGGGCCTCGGCAGGATGTCAGCAGTGCAGCCTGCCTCCCGTGTTGGCTGCCCTGGCCCACCCTCATCTGGGGAGACCAGCTGCTCCCCTGCATTGTCCCTTGTAAGAAAGTACAGAAGGGAGGGCCCCCACCTCGGAGCAGTCTGGCTTCTACCCCCACCATTGCACAGCCTCCTGTTACAATCCCACGTGATCCCCTGAGGGACAAATTTCCTTTCTCAAACTCCTGGCCCTCCCATGACATCCAGCTCTCGGATGTGCTGCCTGCTCACAACTCCCACCTCCTTTGTCTTTGGCCAGACAGCACCCCTGCAACTCCATTCCCTCAAGGTCCTGCCAGCCTGCTCCCTCGTCCCTCTTACTCTAGACCAGGGGTCCTCAAACTACGGCCCGCGGGCCACATACAAATACAAATATTGTATTTGTTCCCGTTTTGTTTTTTTACTTCAAAATAAGATATGTGCAGTGTGCATAGGAATTTGTTCATAGTTTTTTTTAAACTATAGTCCGGCCCTCCAACAGTCTGAGGGACAGTGAACTGGCCCCCTGTTTAAAAAGTTTGAGGACCCCTGCTCTAGACTCTAGAGTCTAGAGGTAACCCGTGGATTGCCCCTAGACTGAATCCAGCTTGCCAATATGGAGTATTTGGCCTATATGGCACTTTTACAAAGTTTGAATAAATTGTCTTTAAAAAAAAAAAAGAAATTTGCTTTAAAATCCAGACTTCCTTCTCTTGACAAAAGCTCTTACATGCCTGGCCTGTCTTCTTCCACCACCAAGCACCTAAGCGGCTGCGTTATCTCCAGCAGTGCTGGGCACTTTCCTTAGCCGCAGGCCCCACTGCTCCCTAATGTCTTCCCAACTGCCATGGGCACTGGAGTGAGGGACTCCGTGTTCTCCAGGTTCATCCTGAGGGGCTCCACTCTCGCCACCTGGGGATTCCCAGCACTCTGCCGTGCTGTACCTCCCACTGCACCCTGGTCCCCATTTCTGTCAGTGACTGTGCATCACCTGGACATGCCAGCAGCACCTTAAGCTTGTCCTGTACCAGTTGGCCATCTGGTCCTCCCTCCAAGCCAACTCCTCCCACTGAGCCTACAAAATAAATGCTCAGTGCACAGGCCAGGACACCAGCAGTCACAACACCCCCCCCCCCCCCCCCAGCAGATCCCACAACCCATATTTCCCTCAACCATAGTCTGTCCACACCTGGTGTAGCTCAATAGCTTCCTAACTGTGCCCCTCCCCATAACAATAGTCAACAGCCATTCATTCAGAAAGTATTTATTGAGCACCTACTACATGCCAGGGATTGTCCCACAGGTAGGAACCAAAACAGACAAAAAAATCTGTCCTCATTGGTCTTATATTCCAGTGGAGGGAGACAGTAAACAAGGTAAATAAGAAGAGATTGGTGTGTTAGAAAGAGATAGGTGCTCGGAGAAACGTTAGGAGGAGGAGGATGGGGGAGTCCGTATAAATAGGTGGTGAGGAGAGGCCTCAGGAAGGTGACGTTTGAGCCATGACCTGAAAGAGGTGAAGAAGTGAGCCGCGTGGACATCCTCAGGCAAAGCGAGTCAGGGGAACGGGATCAAAGCTGAGGCAGGATGTGCTGGCCGGTCCTCGGTCCTCGGGGTGCAGGAGCCCCTGGGAGCGAGGAGGTCCGCTGCATCGGGTGGAGCGGGCACTGTTCACACAGGCCTGCGCGCCACTGAAGGAGCCTTGCTTTTTATGCCGAGAGAAGTGGACTCTTCGGGGCAGAATGGAGAGATGATCCAGTGTCATTGTGTGGAGAGAGGCTGAAGGGCCAGGCCTAGGGCAGAACCCCCAGGGGCTGCCGCAGGGGGGCCACAGGAGGTAGTGGCCCAGCCCACAGGGGAGGTGGGGGGAGCACCAAGTAGGTCTTCAGGCATGTTACAAGGAGGATGTAGATAATTTGAGGATCATGCCAAGGTTTATGGCTGCGTTTCTACAAGGACGGAGTTGCCATTAACTAAGACGGTGGATTTATTAGGTTTCACGCACTGACCATAATGCTTTCCTTGAACTGTGCAATTTAATTCTCTTCCAAACCACAAGGCAGAGACGAATGCCGGGCCAGTGTAGGCAATGGGCAGATCAAACAGGCAAGTCCGTAAGGGCAGAGTGGATTGCTTTCCTGGGTGGGCTCGTGGCTTCTGACCAGGAATCGAACAGGAGACCTTTCGGTGCACAGAACAACGCTCAGCCCAGTGAGCACCCAGGCCAGGCATCATGTGGCTTCTAGCCTTCATTTGGTTTATGTGCTGTATCACCTTCATTGATTTGTGGATATTGCACCAGCCTTGCATCCCCAGGATAAATCCCACTTGGTCGTGGTGTGTGATCTTTTCCATGTATTGCTGGGTCTGGTTAGCTAATATTTTGTTAAGAATTTTAGCATCTATGTTCATCAGGAATGTCATCCTGTAATTCTCTTTCTTTGTCGTGTCTTTATCGGGTTTTGGAATTAGGATAAGGCTGGCCTCTTAGAATGAGCTCGGGAGTCTTTCCTCCTCTTAGATTTTTGGAAGAGTTTGAGGATGAGAGGTGTTAACTCTTCTTTGAATGTTTGGTAAAATTCACCTGTGAAGCCATGCAGTCTAGGACTTTTGTTTGCTGGGAGTTTTTTATTCTTACTGAAATTTCACTGTTGTAATCTGTCTATTTAGATTCTCTGATTCTTTCTAATTCATTTTTGGAAGATTGTATGTTTTTAGGAATTTATCTGTTTCTTCCAGATTAGATAGATGGGCATAGAGTTGTTCATAATATTTTCTTACAATTTTTTGTATTTCTTTGGTGTCAGTTAATAATGAAATCAAGGAAGAAATCAAAAGATAACTTGAAACAAATGTGTTCACTCTCCTCTTTCTTTTCTGATTTTAATTATTTGGGTCCTCTTTCTTTTCCTCTTGATGAGTCTGGTTTGTCAATCTTATTTATCTTTTCAAAGAACCAGCTCTTGGCTTATTGATCTCTTGTATTGTGTTTTTACACTCAATTTCATGTATTTCTGCTCTGATCTTTATTATTTCCTTCCTTCTACTCCTTTGGAGCTTTGTCTGTTGTTCTTTTTCAAGTTATTTTAAGTGTAAAGTTAGATTGTTTATTTGAGATTTTTCTTGTTTCTTGAGATAGGCCTGTAATGCTATGAATTTCCCTCTTAAGACTGATATTGTTGTGTCCCATAGATTTGGGGTTTTTGTGTTCTCATTTTCAATTGTTTCAAGTTATCTTTTGATTTCTTCCTTGATTTCATTGTGCACATGGAACATTTTTAGGCCATTATTCCCTATTCCCCACTGACACCCCAGGCCTTCACCACCCTGTTGTCTGTGTCCATGGGCTATGCATAGATGCATATAAGGTCTTTGGTTGATTACTTCCCACCCCACCCTACCACCCTCCCCTGCCTTGCCTCCGAGATTCCACACTTTCTTCCATGCTTCCATGTCTCTGGATCCACGCTGTTCATCAGTTTATTTTACTCATTAGATTCCATATATAAGTGAGATCATGTGATACTTGTCTTTCTCTGACTGGCTTATTTCACTTAGCATAATACTCTCCAGGTCCCTCCATGCTGTCTCCAAGGGTGAGAGATTCTTCTTTTTTACAGTTGTATAGTATTCCATGGTGTACATGTACCACAGCTTTTCATCCACTCATCTACTGATGGGCACTTGGGCTGTTTCCAGATCTTAGCTATTGTAAATTGTGCTGCTATGAACATAAGGGTGCATACATTCTTTCTTTCTTTTTTTTTTTTTTTTTTACTTAAAAAGATAGTTCCTTTATTAGTAACCTCAACTGTTATTTTTTTTTTTTTATTGCTTAAAGTATTACAAAGGGTATTACATATGTGTCCTTTTTTTTTCCCCGCCCTTGACAAGTGTTTCTGGTTTCTTAGGATATTTTCCTAGAACTTGGATCCCTGGGTCAAATGGCAGTTGCATATTTACTTTTTTAAGGAAACTTCACACTGTTTTCTACAATGGCTGCATCAGTCTGCATTCCCACCAGCAGTGTACTAGGGTTCCCTTTCCTCACCAGCACTTGTCATTTCTTGATTTGTTGATGGTAGCCATTCTGACAGGTATGAGGTGATACCTTGTTGTTTTAATTTGTATCTCTCTGATGATCAGTGTCTTTGAGCACTTTTTCATATGTCTCTTGGCCATCTGTGTGTCCCCTTGGGAAAAGTGTCTTTTTAGGTTCTTTGGCCATTTTTTAATTAGATTGTTTTGTTAAGTTGTGTGAGTTCCTTATATATTTTGGATATTAACCCTTTACCAGGTAGATCATTGGCAAATATGTTTTCCCATGCAGTGGGCTCCCTTTTCATTTTGTTGATGGTTCCTTTTGCTGTGCAGAAGCTTTTTATTTTGATATAGTCCCATTTGTTTATTTTCTCCTAAGATTCCTTTGCCCTAGGATAGTGGTCGGCAAACCACGGCTCCCAAGCCACATGCGGCTCTTTGGCCCCTTGAGTGTGGCTCTTCCACAAAATACCATGTGCGGGTGCGTACGTACAATGCGATTGAAACTTCGTGGCCCATGCGCAGAAGTCGGTTTTCGACCTGGGCGAGTCTATTTTGAAGAAGTGGCGTTAGAAGAAGTGGGGGGTGTCAGTCGGTCGGGTGACTGGAGACGCAGCGCAGGCGGGCCGTGGGATACGCAGTGCTGGGGAGGTACATTGTTTTGAGGTACATTGACTGAGGTCGACCCCTTCCAACTCTCCCATCCACACTCCTCTATCTGAAACAAGTATACAAGACGAGTGTGGATGGGAGAGTTGGAAGGGGTTGACCTCAGTGAATGTACCTCAATCAGATTGAGGACGTTTTTAGCAAAGGCCAGCTTTGGAGTACCCTAATTAAGTCAATAACAATGTACTTACCTATATAGTTTAAGTTTTAAAAATTTGGCTCTCAAAAGAAATTTCAATCATTGTACTGTTGATATTTGACTCTGTTGACTAATGAGTTTGCCGACCACTGCCCTAGGAGATTATCTGCAAACATATTGCTAAGAGAGATGTCTGAGATGTTGCTGCCTATGGTTTCTTCTAGGGTTTTTATGGTTTCATGACTTACATTTAAGTCTTTTATCCATTTTGAGTTTATTCTTGTGTATGGTGTAAGTTGGTGGTCTAGTTTCATTTTTTGCATCTATCTGTCCAATTTTTCCAACACCATTTATTGAAGAGACTGTCCTGACTCCGTTGTATTCTCTTGCCTCCCTTGTCAAATATTAATTGAGTGCAATGGCTTGGGTCGATTTCTGGGGTCTCTATTCTATTACATTGATCTATATGCCTGTTCTTGTGTCAGTACCAGGTGGCTTTGTAAGATAACTTGAAATCTAGTATTGTGATTCCACCAACTTCATTCTTCTTTCTCAAGATTGCTGTGGTTATTCGGGGTCTTTTCTGGTTCCATATAAATTTTCGGAGAGTTCATTCTAGGTCTGTGAAATATGCCACTGGTATCTTAATGGGGATTGCATTGAATCTGTAGATTGCCTTGGGTAGTATTGACATTTTAATTATGTTTATTCTACTAATTCATGAATATGGTATATTCTTCCACTTGTTTATATGTCCTTCTATCTCTTTTTTCAACGTACTGTAGTTTTCTGAGTACAGGTCTTTTGCCTCCTTGGTTAAGTTCATTCCTAAGTATCTTAATGTTTTTGTTGCAATGGTAAATGGGATTATTTGTTTAGTTTCTCTTTCTGAGAATTCATTATTGGTGTATAAAAAATCCATCAATTTTTTGGGTGTTTATTTTGTATCCTGTTACATTGCCAAATTCATTTATTAAATCTAGTCGTTTTTTGGTGGATTCTTTAGGGTTTTCTATGTACAATATCATGTCATCTGTGAATAATCAGAGTTTTACTTCCTCCTTTTGAATTTGTAAGTCTTTTATTTATTCTTCTGGTCTGATCACTGTGGCTAGGGTAATATGCTAATTAGACCGGACATCTTCTGGATGTCATTCTGGATGTCCTTCCTGATGAAGCCGGGGCAGAGGGAAGCCAGCCCGGGTCTGGGTGCCTGTGGATGGCCAGAGGAGAGAAACAGCCTGGGTCCCAGGTGCTTGCCAGTGGCCAGAGGAGGGAAGCCCAGGTCCCTGATGCCAGAGGGAAGCCACTGCCAGCAGCCAGGGGAAGGAAGGCCTACTCTTGCACGAATTTTCATGCTTTGGGCTTCTAGTCTATATATAAAAGCCTAAGCTACCGACGAACTGGCTGACCGGCCGGTAACTATGACACACACTGACCACCAGTGGGCAGACACTCAATGCAGGAGCAGAAACTACAGGCATGGAAACATGGAACAGGCTGATAAATCTCAAAGGGAAGGGGGAGGGCGACAGGAATAGATTAACCAAAAATCTTATATGCATACTAGAGGTCGGGTGCACAAAATTCATGCACTGGGCAAGGGGGGATGTGCCTCAGCCCAGCCTGAACTCTCTTGCAGTCCGGTACCCCTTGCTCCTTACCACCCGCCTGTTCGCACCTCCTTACCGCTCGGCTCACTGCTCCTTAGTGCTGCCGCTGCCACAGAGGCAGGAGAGGCTCCCACCATCACCGCTGTGCTTGCAGCCATGAGCCTGGCTTCTGGCTGAGTGGCACACCCCCTGTGGGAGCACACTGACCACCAGGGGGAAGCTCCTGTGTTGAGCATCTGCCCCTGGTGGTCAGTGCTCATTATAGCAACCGGTCAATCTGCCCATCGTTCCGCCTTTCAGTTGACTTGCATATTAGGCTTTTATTATATAGGACTTTTGTTATATAGGACTAGAGGCCCAGTGCACGGATTCCTGCACCATTGGGGTCCCTTGGCCTGGCCTGTGGGAATCGGGCGGAAACTGGCTCTCTGACATCCCCTGAGGAGTCCCAGTTTGCAAGAGGACAAATCCGTGCACCAAGCCTCTAGTGTTGAATAACATTGGTGAAAGCAGACATCCCTGTCTTATTCCTGTTCTTGGGGAAAATGGTTTTAGTTTTTGCCCATTGAGTATGATGTTTGCTGTAGGTTTGTCATATTAGTATATGGCCTTTATCATGTTGAGATATGCTCCCTCTATTCTTACTTGCTGAGAGTTTTTATCAAAAATGGTTGCTGGATTTTGTCAAATGCTTTTTCTGCATCTATTGATATGATCATGTGATTTTTGTCTTTCAATTTGTTTATGTGATATATTACGTTTATTGATTGTGAATATTGTACCAGCCTGCACTTGGTATGGTGTATGATCTTTCTATTATATTGCTGGATATGGTTTGCTAATATTTGGTTGAGGATTTTAGTATCTATGTTCATCAGGGATATTGGCCTGTAATTCTCTTTCTTTATAGTGTCTTTATCTGGTTTTGGAATTAGGATAATGCTGGCCTCATAAAAAGAACTTGAAAATTTTCCTTCCTCTTGGATTTTCTGAAGTAGTTTGAGGAGTAGAGGTGTTGGTTCTTCTTTGAATGTTAGGTAAAACTCCCCTATGAAGCCATCCAGGCCGGGGCTTTTGTTTCTTGGCAGTTTTTTGATTACTGCTTCTATTTCATCAGTAGTTACTAGGCTACTCAGGTTTTATGATTCTTCCTGATTCACTTTTGGGAGATTGTATTTTTCTAGGAATTTGTCTATTTCATCCACATTGTCTGGCTTGTTGGCATATAGTTGTTCATAGTATTTTCTTACAATCCTTTGTATTAATGTGGTATCAGTGGTTACTGCTCCACTTTCATTTATGATTTTATTTATTTGAGTTCTCTCTCTTTGTTTCTTGATGAGTCTGGCTAACGGTTCATCAATGTTGTTTATCCTTTCAAAGAACCAGCTGTTTGTTTCACTGACTTTTTGTATTGTTTTCTTAGACTCTATGTCATTTATTTCTGCTCTAATCTTTATTGTTTTCTTCCTTTTACTTACTCTGGGCTTTTCTTTTTGTTTTTTTGTTTTCTCTCTAGTTCTTTAAGTTGTAGGGTTAAATAGTTTATTATTAATTTTTCTTGTTTTTTGAGGTAGGCCTGTAGTGCTATGAACTTCCTTCTCGGGATTGTTTTTGCTATATCCCAGAGATTTTGAGTTGTTGTGTGTTCATTTTCATTTGTTTCCAGGAAGTTTTTGATTTCTTTCTTAATCTCGTTGGTAACCCATTCATTGCTTAATAACATATTATTTAGCTTCCATGTGTTTGAATGTTTTGGGGTATTTTTACTGTAGTTGATTTCTAATTTCATTCCACTCTGATTTGAGAAGATGTTTGGTATGATTTCAATCTTTTTTAACTTGCAGAGATTTGTTTTGTGTCCTAACATGTGGTCTATCTTTGAGAATGGCCCATGTGAACTTGAGAAGAATGTATATTCTGCAGCTTTGGGGTGAAATGTTCTATAAATGTCAATTAAATCCATATGCTTCAGTGTGTCCTTTAGAGTCACTGTTTCCTTGGTAATTTTTTGTCTAGAAGATCTATCCAGTGAAGTCAGCAGGGTGTTACAGTCCCCTACTATGACTGTATTGTTATTTATCTCTCCCTTAAAGTCCTCTATAGGTTTTTTTTAATATATTTAGGTGCTCCTATATTGGATGCATATATATATTTACCAGGGTTATATCCTCTTGTTGGATCAGTCCCTTTAGTATTATGTAGTGACCTTTGTTGTCTTTTGTGGTGGCCTTCATTTTGATATTAACCCTTTGTCAGATATTAGTATTGCTACTCCAACATTTTTATCGTTTCCATTTGCATGAAATATTTTTTTCCATCCCTTCACTCTCAACCTGTGTAAGATTTTTGTTGTGAGGTGGGTCTCTTGTAGACAGCATATATTTAAGTCATGTTTTCATATCCATTCAGCTACCTTATGCCTTTTGATTGGAGTATTTAATCCATTTACATTTAAGGTTATTATTGATAAGTACTTATTTATTGCCATTTTAATTCTGTATGCCTAGGTTTTTCCCTACATTTCTTCTTCTCATTACAGCAGAACCTTTAGCATTTCATATAATGCTGACTTGGTGGTGATGAAAGCCTTCTTTTGCCTGGGAAGCTCTTTATTTGACCATCTATTTTGAATGATAGCCTTCCTGGGTATAGTAATCTTGGTTTCAGATCCCTGCTTTCCATCACCTTGAGTACTTCATGCCATTCCCTTTCAGTCTGTAGAATTTCTGATGAGAAATCAGGTGTCAGTCTTATGGGAGTTCCTTTCTAGGTAACAGTTTGCTTTTCCCTTGCTGCCTTTAAGATTCTCTCTTTGTCTTAAATTTTTGGCATTTTAATTATGATGTGTCTGAGCATTGGCTTGTTTGGGATCTTCTTGCATGGGACCCTCTGTGCCTCTTGAATTTTTGTGACTTTTTTCTTCACCAGGTTAAGGAAGTTTTCTGCCATTATTTCTTCAAACATATTCTCTACCCCTTGCTCCCTTTCTGCCTTTTCTGGCACAGCTGCTATTCTAATATTGTTACATCTCATGTTGTCCCACAGCTCCTTGAAGCTGTCCTCCTGTTTTTTAATTGTTTTTTTTTTTCTTTTTGGGTCTCTGATTGAGTTCTTTTTTTCTACCCTGTCTTCTAATTCACTGATCTGATCTTCAGCTTCCCCTAATCTTCTGTGTATTCATTCTAATGTGCTCTTTATTTGTGCTATGTCATTCTTTATTTCTGTTTTCATAGTTACTATATCTTTTCTCATGCTGTTGAGCATCTTTAGTATCATTATTCTGAACTCTAGATCTGGTAAATTTATTATCTCCATTTCATTTATCTTTTCTTCTGGAGAATTCTCTTGTTCTTTCATTTTGGGGTTGCTTCTTTGTCTCCTCATTTTGGGTGCCCATTTGGGTTTGTGACTATGTTTTAGGTAGACCTGCTACACCTCTCAATCTCTGGTGTAGGACAATGTCAAATGCTGTTTCTGACTAATTAGATCAGGCAAAGACGCAAAGCCTCCAGTGACCGCCTCTGCTTTCAGACTGATTGGATGTACTCTTGAATAACCCTTAGGCAATCACCCACAGGTGTGGCAAGAATTTTTCCCAACAGGGTGGGGCAATTGCTTCTGCCTGAAGGCTAATTGTTATTCTCAGTCTCTTAATGGGCCTCAGAAATTTTGCACTGGGAGGCAAGGTGTTTTCCAGTAGGGTGGGTCAACTCTTCCCTCCTGGGAAAACAACCTAGATAGCAATTGTCTGTGTGATAAAGATGACCTCGGCAGTTTGAGGGAATGACTCAGCACAGGAAACCAAGATGTTTACCTTCTGAGCTTTAACCCAAGAGACCCCCAACCCTGGCTTCTGCTCCTACAGCTCCAGTCCACTCTGCCCTCCCTCTGCCGGAGCCCAAGGTGAGAGGCTGCACAGGGAATTTTGTGTGTTGGCCTTTTAAGAGGGTGCCTGCATTTTCAGCTGTCTCTCCCTGGCAGACAGCAACTCCACTGCTTTTCACAGCCCGATGTTATGTGGGTATTGCTACCCTTCTCAGTTCTGGTGCTCTCTGCTGGGCAGCCCAGCTTGGGGATTAGACCCCAGAGTTCTCAATGGCAACCCCCAACAGCTGAGATATTGTAACCAGACAATCAATGGGTCTGTGCTGCCTGTCACTACTTAAGCCAATTAAGCAGAGACAGGGTTGAATCATATATGAGCATTTATTCCAATACTGCCAGCAGTATGGGAGTGCAGCAGGTCATCCACAAAAGTCTACTCTGCAGCCCACCCCCCCATAAGTCAGTTGTTTATATAGGGTAAGTCAAAAATTACATGGGGAAGTAGGGATTATAGATATGGGGAAGGAGGGATTACTGGCATGGGGAAGTAGGCAATGCAGGCTGGGGTGAAACTCCATTGTTTGGGCAACAAGGTTGTTAATCTTTCCATAGGCAGTTCTTGAATGAGAATGGACCACATTCCAAGATTGATTCCCAGGTCCAAGGTTGACTCCCAGGTCCCAGGGCATGCAACTTCCAGCCAAGTTAAAGTGTCCTTTCTTTAATCAGAACAAGGAAATCATGGTTAACAGACATGATTAATATTTCTTATAATCATAATTAGACCCCAATATTCTATTTTTGCCCCTAACAATATTTCTCCAGAACTTCAGTTGCTGTCTGTGGGAGCCTGGCCAGCCTTTCCATGCCTCCACCCCTCCTACCAATCTCTATGCAGTCTCCACTTTTCGTCCTCAGTTATCAGGGTTCTCTCAAGTGAGTCTTCAGTTAATTATTCAGGAAGTTTTTCTGTATTTTAGTTGTAATTCCAGTTTGGTCCTGAGGCGTGTCCGTGCAGCATCCACTCCTTCTGCCACCATTTTTAATCTCCCACCATTCCCTTATTAATTTTTCCTCTGGAAGATCTATCCATTGATGTCAATGGAATGTTAAAATCCTCTACTATGATTGTATTACTGTCACTCTCCCTTTATGTCCATCAAGATTTGCTTTACATATTTCGGTGCTCCTCTGTTGAGCACATGAATGTTTACGAGGGTTATGTTCTCTCATTGAATTGCTCCCTTTATCACTATGTAGTGTCCTTTTTTTGTGTTACTATAGCTTTTGTTTTAAAGTCTATTTTGTCAGATATAAGTATTACTACTCCAGCTTTAAAAAAAATTTTCCATTTGCATGAAAAATCTTCTTCATCCTTTTACTTTTAGTCTGTGTGTATCTTTTGTTCTCCAGTTGGTCTCTTGTCGACAGAAAAAATATGGGTCTTGTTTTCTTATCCAGTCAGCTACGCTATGTGTTTTGATTAGAGGATTTAAGCCACTTATATTAAAGTGAGTATTGATAAGTATTTATTGCTATCTTATTCTTTTAACTAAGTTCCCCTATAGTTGTTTTTCTCCTCCTCCTTCACTTCTTTCTCCTCTTTCTTCTTCTTGCAGGCCCTTTAACATATCTTGTAATACTGGTTTGGTGGTAACAAACTCCTTTAGCTTTTTCTTGTCTGGGAAGCTCTTTATTTCTCCTTCAATTTTAAATGATAGCCTTGCTGGGTAAAGTAGTCTTGGTTGCAGGTCCTGGCTTTTCATCATTTTCAATATTTCATGTCAAACTACTTTAAAACAAAAAACATGGTTGATCATTTTATTTCGATCAATATCAAATAATTTTCAAACCTTTAGATCTTTAGATATTCACCTGAGTTTTGGCTCAGATGTTCTAGATTCTTTGCAAGTCCCAGCCAGCTCAGAGGGGCTCTTAGCAGGGCAACACCTGGCTGGGACTTTGGGGTTCTTCTCCCTACCTGGCAGGTAGGGGTTCCTACTTCTGGCTTGTTAGTGAATTCAATTGTGGAGTGCAGATCTTCAACTTCCAGTGAATCTCACTGCTCCCTTCCCAATGACTTATGTCCAGAGGGGAAAAATAATTAGTTATTAAAACAAGTGCTTCAGAAACGTGATAACTGTCAAGCCCCAGTCTTACAGCTAGAAGGCATCCTGACATTTATAATAGTTCCACGGCCCCCTTCCAGTGCTCATGATGCATTATCAATCTGGTTTTCTAAGTTATAGTTGGTGGCTCAAAGAACCCTTAGGCTTCCCTTCTGGCTACAGACTCCATGTGCCCTGGCATTTATGACTAACTCACTTTTTGTCATCTGTCTGGCAGAAGTGGCATTGCACACAGTGTCCCATGCTAACAAAGTCATGACCCTGGCTCCCACACACCCAACCACCAACCCACTTTTATTCCTCCACCCACCAACTCACACACCAGTTTCTCCCTCTATTCACCCATCTGCACACCAACCTAGCTACCCACCCACCCATTCATTCATCCATCCACCTATCTACTCACCATCCATCCACCCATCCATCTACCCCATCTATCCATCCACCCTTCTATGTACCCATCCATCCACCCACCCATTCATCTACCTATCCTTTCAGACCCAAGGGCATCCATCCTTTCATCTATTTACCCATTCATCCATCTATGCACCAACCTACATATCCACCCATTTCACCATTTAACCATCTATCCATCCACCTATCAACCCAACCCATTCCATCCATCAGTCAACCCATCCATTCATCTAGCTAGGCAATAAACACTTAATGAGCACCTATTAGCCATTCATGTATTTATTAATTTACTCAGCAAGCATTTTTTAGTAGCTACTATTAATTCATCCAGCCAGCCAACCAACATGTATAGAGAACTTAATATCTCATTCATTTATTCAGCAATGAGCACCTAGCATTTATGCATTTCCTTAATAATGACCAGACAGTAACCATTCATTCATTCAACAAACATTTGAGTCATCATTACTAGTCATCATCCAGCAAGCTAGCATTACTAATGTCAGACCCTGTTCTAGGCGATTGGGATACTGTAATGATTAGGATAAGTCTATACCTTTAAGCAACAGACAGTCCAAGCAAGAAGATAGACCTGCAGCCGAAACCGGTTTGGCTCAGTGGATAGAGCGTCGGCTTGTGGACTGAAAGGTCCCAGGTTCGATTCCGGTCAAGGGCATGTACCTGGGTTGCAGGCACATCCCCAGTAGGAGATGTGCAGGAGGCAGCTGATCGATGTTCCTCTCTCATCGATGTTTCTAACTCTCTATCTCTCTCCCTTCCTCTCTGTGGAAAATCAATAAAATATATTTAAAAAAAAAAAAAAAAGAAGATAGACCTGCAGCAGATGACTGCTCTGCAAGGATCCAGTGCCTTGACAGACATCAGGGAGTGCAGGGTCTCCAAGAAGGTGGACACAGTCCCTCTGGAAGCTTTAGAAAAGGCTTCCTGAGGACGTAAGGTGAGTTTGAAACTCAGACCTCCTTAAACCCCAGTCCTGTGGCCTAACCCCGGGATGCGGGTTGTGACTTGCCATCTGAACATCAGGTTTTTCACTTTAGAATCGAGATGATAACAGTGCTTACTGTGTGGAATTGTGAAGAGGGAGGCATATTTGCTGACTGATCCATAAGTGGCTGCTCTTACTACTTACACTTAAAGCACAAGTGAGAAGTGAGAGGGAGGGCACCCCAGGCAGCAAGACCCAGAGCCAAGACCCAGGGGCCAGAAAGTCTTGTGGAAAGTAGGGCCAGCGCATTGGAGGTTGCTGCCAGAAGTGTGAGGGAGGGCAAGGAACGGGGAGGAGGCTGGGCAGATCTGGGCCATAGTGTCTAGGACAGAGGTTCTTGAAGTTTGTTTCCCTGGCCTGGCCAGTTTGGCTAAGTGGATAGAGCATTGACTCTCGGACTGAAGGGTCTCAGGTCCAATTCCAGTCAAGGGCCCGTACCTCAGTTGCAGGGCTCGATCTCCAGCTCTGATCCGGGCTCGTGCAGGAGGCAACCACATCGATGTTTCTCTCTCTCTCTCGTTTCCCCCCCCTTCCATTCCACTCTTTTCTAAAAATTAATGGGAAAAATATCCTTGGGGGGGGGTTTACCCAAAAAATAAAAATAAAGTTAATTTCCCTGAGTGCAGCATCTGCATCGCGTGGAAACCAGCTAGATACACACATTCTTGGCCCCAGCCTAGACCTGCTGGATAAGAAACTCGAGAGCCAGGCACAAGCCTCCGGGTGTCTGTGATGCACTCAGGGTTGGGTCTGGAAACAGGCCTGGGATAGGCGTTACCCCGCCCTGCACTGCGGGGAGGAGGGCAGGGCGCAGAGGAGCCCGCAAGGCTTCCCTGGGGGCTGCTGTCAGCGGACTTGCTCTCCTTACCAAATAATAAAGTACCTTTAGATGCAAGTTGTTGAAGATAGGATCGCCAGGCAGAGCATGTCAGCGAGAGGAAACCCATCTCTCCCGCTGACAAAGCCAATCCCTGCCAGTCCGGGTGGGGGGGGGGGGGGGG
>NW_005871560.1:384213-390939 GCF_000147115.1 Myotis lucifugus | reverse complement strand
GCTGCTCAGCTCCGCATTTGAGCTGGCATGTGGCGCTGGGAGCTATTTTAGCCTTTCCCTGCCCTGTGTTGCAGGAAGAATGATTTGATGAAAATACTAAACTCATTAAAAGCCTGGGGGTGGGGGAGGGCGGGTAGGGTGCCAGAGCAGGCGGCAGCCAAGCTGGGCTGCAGCACAGAGGTCCTGCCGCGGAGACCGCACCTCCTTGGCGCTGCTCCGTGGGCGGTGGGCGGTGGGCGCAGGGAGGAGCCAGCACCCGACGCTGGTGCTGCTGGTGTGTGCTCAGCGCTGTGCCTGCGTCGTTTTATTCCCTGCCTCGTTTACACTCCCGAGCACAGGAACATCTTATAGATAAGGAAACTGGGGCTCAGGGGCTTAGAGAAGTTGCTCAAGGTCATTAGCTTGGAAGCTGGTGAAGGGACCCAGTGCTGCCGCCTGGAGCTGCTTCGGGGATAACGGTGCTCAGCTGGTTATTGGGAAACAAGGCTCAGGGGAGCCTTTGAACCCTCCCCTTTCCTGCCCAGGAGATGCAGACAGAGAACCTGCTTCAGGATGGAGCCTGGCTTAGTCCCCTCACGCTCCCCCCCAGCGCTAGTGGGAGACCCGGCCTGTGGGGCTGTGAGCAGACCGGCCTGTCTCTGAGCCGCCCAGCAAGGCCTCCCGCCCTGCGCGCCCTCCTCCTCGCCCCTGTGGCTGCCCCTCTCACACTGAAATCTAATTACCACCACCCCCTTCTCCTGGTGCAAACGCCTTCCAGCCCCAGGGCTGCCTCGCGGTCTCTGGGATTTCCGTGGGTTTCCCGTGTCCGTGTGAATTCCCACGCGTGTATTAAACTTCCATGTCCTCCTGGGAGTCCGTTTCTGTTCACTTGACTGCTAGTCCAGCCAGAAGAGCTGAGACAGCGGGAGGGGAGGTGCAGGACTTTCTAGCCTCCACACTGAAAATCCCGGCCACCTGCCCATCTGCAGAGAGAGCCCTGCTGTGCCCACCGGCTGCTTCAAGCAGGAGGACGGTGACTGGTCACAGGGCTGCCCCCGGAAGGCCCCAGCGCTGTTTCATGTTCCTCCATCTCCATGTGGAGACTCTCAGTCCTTGTTGAACAGAACCCTTGTGTTTTTATTTTGTACTGGATCCAGCAAATGGCGTCGCTGGTCCTGCTGGGAGAAGCTCTTGCCCTCTTAGCAGCCTCCTCGGATTTGCATTTTCCTTGTGTCCTTCTCAATGTGCTTCCTTCTTCCTGTTCAGAATGAAGGAGGACTTTCTTTTTGTTGTGTTTGCGGCGAAGGTCCAGCTGCTGGAGCCTCTCGCCCAGGCGTGGGTTCTGATCCCAGCTCTGGTGAGCTCTCCGCCCAGGCCTCTGCCTCCTCCCCGAGCCTCGGTGTCCTCACCTAGAAAAGGACGACAGTACAGCTCCTCCCTCCCGCGTGCTGCGCGGGTGAAAAGCCATGCTTTGTGGCCAGGACCCAGCACAGTTCCCGGCTCAGGCAGTTGCTACTGTTGCGAGTGGAGACGGCACATGCCTGCGGTCTGCCCACTGCCCGCGGCTTCCAAGCCTCTGCAGCCTCCCCGCATCCTGCCTGGGTCTCCTGGGGTGTCCTCAGCTGTGTCCCCAATGCCAAGATGGCTGACTGGACCCCACCTCTGGGCCAATGGCCTGTGAGGCTCCCAGGACCCTCCTAGGCTCAATCCCTCCCAGGCTAACGTGAGGAGGCACGTCCCTCACTCCCTGGGTCACGGTCATGGCACATCACCAGGGAGGGAGCGAGGAAGCAGGCCGCTCTCAGGTGCAGAGGAAGGCGCCAGGAGGAGAGGCTGTCCAGTCAGGACCAGGCAGTGACCCCGTCAGGGTTGGGGCCCGCCCGACAGGCACAGGCAGGTGAGGGCAGGCCCCCCACGAGCACGCCCGCAGCTGCACAGACTCAGAGCCAGGCCCGGCCGCAGGCCACGTGGAGGCCAACAGCCAATGCCCCCCATTGCCTGACCCCCAGGAGAGAACCTTCGCCCTGGCCTTCAGCCAAGCATGTCCCCATGCCCACGCCAGCCTCTCCTCCCGGCCTGCCAGCCAGCCCCAGCCTGCCAAACAGCCCCTGCGCGGCGGTTTGGGGAGAAGAAGCTGGAAGAGGTGCCAGCGGGAGGAGGGCTCATCAAGACAGAGACCCATCGTTCTGAGGGAGCAGTGTGTCCCCCAGCGCAGGGGCAGGTCTCGGACCCAGGGAGACAGCAAATAGAATCATATTTTCTTTGGAGAACATCCAGAATTGGGCCCGCGGAGCCCAAACTGAATCCCTGCTGTTTGGCCTCCAAAGGCTGCAGAGGTGGGTATGGTCAGCCACAGCCTGTCCTGGGAGCCCCGGCTCAGTCCTGGGAGCCCCAACTCAGTTCTGGGAGCCCCAACTCAGTCCTGGGAGCCCCAGCTCAGTCCTGGGAGCCCCAACTCAGTTCTGGGAGCCCCGACTCAGTTCTGGGAGGCCCAGCTCAGTCCTGGGAGCCCCAACTCAGTCCTGGGAGCCCCGGCTCAGTCCTGGGAGGCCCAACTCAGTCCTGGGAGCCCCAACTCAGTCCTGGGAGCCCCGGCTCAGTCCTGGGAGCCCCAACTCAGTCCTGGGAGCCCCAACTCAGTCCTGGGAGCCCTGGCTCAGTCCTAGGAGCCCTGGCTCAGTCCTGGGAGCCTCGACTCAGTTCTGGGAGCCCCAACTCAGTCCTGGGAGCCCCAGCTCAGTCCTGGGAGCCCCGGCTCAGTCCTGGGAGCCTCGACTCAGTTCTGGGAGCCCCAACTCAGTCCTGGGAGCCCCGGCTCAGTCCTGGGAGCCCCAACTCAGTTCTGGGAGCCCCGACTCAATCCTGGGAGCCCCAGCTCAGTCCCTGGGAGCCCCGGCTCAGTCCTGGGAGCCCCAACTCAGTTCTGGGAGCCCCGACTCAATCCTGGGAGCCCCGGCTCAGTCCTGGGAGCCCCGGCCCATCTGGGAGACCTAAGTTCCCGGGGAAGCCCCCGGCCCCATTCTGGGAGCCCCTAATTCAGTTCTTGGGGAGCCCCCGGTCCACCCTTGGGAAACCCTGGTTCGTCCTGGGAAACCCCGGCACATTCCTGGGGAGCCCTGGACCCATCCCTGGGGAACCCTGGTCCGTCCCGGGAAACCCCAGGTTCCGTCCCTGGGAAGCCCTGGGCATAGAGGGCCCGGCGGTCAAAACACCCCGCTTCCTCGGGCCTCAGGGGGAGACAGCTGTTCAAATCCTCAGGGAGGATATGTTTCCATTAACTTCTACAGAGAGTGGAAGGGAGGGAGCCCGGCACCTCCGCCTTGTGTGCGACCGGCACGCCTCCCATTGGAGGAGCGTCCGTCCTCTGTTGCCAGTGAAGTGGCGACTGGAGAAGAGACTTTCACCACGAGGAGGGGCTTCCCGCGAAGGCAGATCCTCCTGTGAACTGAGGGGACGGTGCACCCTCGGCCGTGGAGGCGGGGCAGGCTCTCCAGCGCCGCCCACCTCTTCTTGGCTCAGGCACAGGACAAGAACCATTCAAACTACCCAACCCACATCCCTCACTCTTCCCGGGCCGGGCCTGGGCCCCCTCCCAGTCAATTCTGTGGGGTGCCCTGTCCTCCTGTCTCGTTGGGAGGACTGGTCTCCTCCGTCCCGGTCCCGCTTCCGCTTCCCGTTTGTCAGGATTGTTAGTTCCCTGTTGCTTCCTTCCTCATGTTAATAGCATTACCTTCGCTGGCTGGCACTGTCCCCTGGAATCCCAGCAGCCTTGCGGCTTTAGTGGGAATGACACCAGGTGACTTCCAAGGCTGGGTCCTAACTCAGGGGAAGACTCACAGGAAGAGCCGGCGCTTGGGCCCAGGCCTGGCCGCTCCCACCAGCGCCAGCGCCTACAGGAGGCCCGGGATGGCATGCGACTCACCCTCCAGCTCCAGCCCCACTCTTGTCGTGTGAAACTGAGAACGTCTCTCCCCACTGACCTCTGTCCAACTGCAGATTCAGGAACAAAACCTACGATGGTTATTGTTCGTCACCACTGAGCTGGCGGGGCTTTGCTTGCAGCAATAGACCTGTTAGGGGACAGGGACCTGGCCTGGGCGGGTCTGCCTGGGGCTGGCGGGTAGGGTATGGGTTCTTGACTTCGTGCAGGAAAGATTTCACGAGCCCAGGTGACTATGAGGGAACGTGCATTAAAGCTGGAGACGTAAAACAAGAAAGGGCTTAGCATAGCAGAAGCCACAGGAGAGCCCAGTGGGCCGCCCTAGCTCTTGGGGAAGTCGAGAAAGGCCTGGGGGGCAGGATGGGGGTTAGCCTGAGACGAGCTGCTGCTGCCCATTGCTGCCCTGGTTGCAAGTCTCCTGGGTCCCTGAGGGTTTAGGAAATGTGTGCCTGTGGGGGAAGGCGGGGAGGGGACTGGTGGGGGCTGCTCCCTGAGGGAGGGCAGACTCTGGGTCCTTTGTCTGGAGTCTCTCTCTCTCTCTCTCTCTCTCTCTCTCACTCGCAGGAACCTTAGGGAAGCCTCAAGGGAGGTTCCAGCAGAACACGCTCAGTTCCCAGGTGGGCTCCTCCAGGGTGTGGTCTCCGCCCCCGCAGCTGGTCCTGATGCTGTCCACCTGGTTCTGCTGCTTTTCTGGGTCTACAGCTGAAATACAACTGAGGCCTAGATGTTATTTCTAGGAGGGGGCCTTCTGGACCTGCTGTTAAACTATCTGTCAGCTTGTTCAGCTCTCTCTCTCAGCTTCCCTATTCTACTTGCCCTGGCTTACTGGCCTGTCTCAGACTGATTCAGAGAGGTTAAGGGACTTGCCCAAGGTCACACAGCTGGTGAGTAGAACTCAGCCTCAAATCAAAGCCCCCAGCATCCTGGGGCAATTAATTCTTCTTGTCACAATTCTCATTGAACAGATGGGGAAAACAGGGCTCAGAAAGGTTAAGTAACACACTCAAGGTCATAGAGCAGTGTGATGGCTTGAATTGTGTTTCCCCAAAAAGACATGTTGAAGTCACAGCCCCTGAGCCCTCAGAATCTGACCCCATTTGGAAATGGGGTTCTTACATATGTAGTCGAGGTCATTAGGGTGGACCCTAATGCAATACGCCAGGTGTCCTTACAAGAAGGGGAAGTCTTACACGGACATCACACAAAGAAGATCATGCCAGCAAAGGCACAGGGAGAATGCCAGCTGCCAGCCAAGGAGCCGAGGCTTCTGTGTGCTGGGAAGAGGCCTGGAGCCATTCCTTCTCGCAACTCTCAGAAAGAACCAACTCTGCTGACACGCTGGTTTCAGACTTCAACAATAAGTTCCAATTGTTTGAATCCTAGAAAACCTAACACAGCTAGGAAGTAGGACTCTAACCCCAGTATGGCTGATCCTAACAGTTATGCTCTACTGCCTCTCCCCTGAGGCATTCCAGGAAGGCTCCCTGGAAGAAGTGGCATCCAAGTCCTAAAGGATGCAGAAGAGTTAACCAAGAGGTGATGGGAGAAGAGTATTCTCTATAGGGGCAGGTTGGGTGGCCAGGACACCTGCTCTGAGGACCAAGGACTAAAGAAGTTCAAGGGGCTGGAAGAGCTGCCTATGGCAAAGGCAGGGGCAGGAGCAAGGCCTGGAGGCCAGACAAAGCCAGCCTTTGTTAACCCAGCAGGCAGGCCCTGTGGATATTCTCCCAAGGGTAGTGGGGAGCCATCTGCCTTGTCTTCCAAGCTAGTCACCCAGCAGGGTTCTTCGAGGAGCCTTTACACGCTCTGGCCTGCTCTCATGGGAGCCAGGACATGTGGGAGACGTGGTGCTCAGCAGGGAGCCCCCTGTCGGGAATGAAGGGCTCTGCGCCCACTCCCACCCCGAGCCCCCAGAAGGCCTTCTCACCGCCCAGTGTGAATCCACGTCTAGAAAGGCCACCGCAGAGCTGCTGGACGGCTGGCAGGGCCCTGACAGAGCTGTCCGTGCTCACTGTGCCCGGGAAGGGCCGTGACCGATGCCGCCCCACGTGGAGCTGGGGTCTGTGAGGAGCTGCTGTTGAGACGCCTGTGACCTAGAGCAAGGCCTCCACCTCCCCCAGAAAAATAGCTCCCATGTGTCTCCCAAAGCCCCTCCTCCACTCCCTTCAGGCTCCGATTCCTCAGCCAAACCCGAGCTGTTGAAGTCACTGTCTCTCGCCCAGTCTCCCGAGTGTCTCCTGGCTTGAGCGACACCCACCCAGCCCCCATCGGACGCACAGGGCCCCCATCCGGAGGGACAGACGGCTCAGGGAGTCCCGCCGGGAGCCGAAGCTGGCAGACTGCACCTGGGCAGCTGCAGCAGACGGCACAGCCCACGTCTCCCCAAGGCCCTGCAGGTCATCTTCGAAGCCCAGGACTATCCGAGTGGAGGCTGCCGTGAGAGGAGCCTGCTGACGGGGCTCCCCTCAGGCCCGGCACAGCCGTGTGCCCCCACCCCAGGACCTGGGTGTGATGTGCAGAGTGGGGACTGGGAGTGCAGGGAAAGCGGGCAGAGGGATGTGTAACAGGCCATGGTGTTGTGTCCTTGCTGCTGGGGAGGACTCAGGAGGAGACCCTTTGTGGCTCGTGCACACAGGGCCTGGGCGGGCTGTCCTCGCAGCTGCGGGGCTCGAGGCCATCTTCCTTCAGCAGCTGTGCCAGCTGCCTCGAACCTAGAGGATCAGGCTGGGTGCCCAGAGGGGAGAGAGGAGAATAGTCCCACGGGAAGAGGATGGAGCCTGAAATTGCTGGGGCGCCTCGGGGAGGTG
>NW_005871560.1:369312-384113 GCF_000147115.1 Myotis lucifugus | reverse complement strand
GGGGGGAGGTGGTCAGGCCTGGGGGGAGGTGGTCAGGCCGGGGGTGGGGGGGGGTGGGGGGGGGTGCGGGAGGTGGCCAGGCCTGTGGGGAGGTGGCCAGGCCTGGGGGGAGGTGGTCAGGCCTGGGGGAAGGTGGCCTGGCCTGGGGAGAGGTGGCCAGGCCTGGGGGGAGGTGGTCAGGCCTGGGGGGAAGTGGCCAGGCCTGGGGGGAGGTGGCCAGGCCTGAGGGGAGGTGGCCAGGCCTGAGGGGAGGTGGCCAGGCCTGGGGGGAGGTGGCCTGGCCTGGGGGGAGGTGGCCAATGGTGAGGGCCATGTGTCTCACTGCGGAGCCCCATCTGACACCAGCCCAGACCCCGGCACGCAGGCTGCAGCTTGGAGCTGGGTCAGGCTTTCACGGAGACAGTACAGACACGGCCACTCCTGCAACCCTGAGCTCCCAGAGTCACCGGAGGAGGAAGGAACAGGAGAGAGGGAGGGAGGACAGGCAGACAGACTAAAAGAGACAGACCGACTGAAGGAGGGGCAGGAGCAGGAGGGCTCGAAGGAAGAGGTGGCCACAGGTGGACTGGGAGTAGAGGAGGACCTGCCCACTGAGAAAGAAATCCAGAAAAGGAAGGACTGTGGGTGGAGAGGAGGGAGAGGGAAGGGGAGGGCTGAGTGTGGATGGGGAGGGGAAGAGGAGTGGGGAGAGGTGAACTGAGAGGGAAGAGAGGAGGCAGGGGAGAGGGGAAGGGGAAGGACCGATGGAGAGAGCAGGAGGAGCAGAAGGGAGGAGGGAGAGGGGCAGGAAGTCCAGTGGGGACGGTTGTGGGCCCAGCCATATCCCTCACAGCAAAGGCTCCTGCAGCTCCCTCTGCTCCCTCTGGGCCCTCGGTGTGTGGGGCAGAGCCATGGCCACGGCAGCCTGAGGCCTGTGCCTCTGAGCCACGTGCCAGTGCCCGGACTGCTTTCTGGGGGTGAGGGGAGCGGATGGCCCAGGCCCGCTGCCCCCGCCCCCAGCCCCCGGGCGCTGGGGGCTGCTCCTCCTGTGCAGCCCCTTCTTGCTGGCACTGCGCCACCCACCGTGCCCAGCCACATGCAGCACGTGCTGAGGAAGGGCCTGTCTGACTCAGAGAGGGCGCCGCAAGGCCAGAGCCGCCCGATACCCCCACTCAGGCACGTGGCCACCAGCAGCTGGGCCTGCTGGGAAGGGCATCTCACTCCAGGGGTCACATGGGACTTCAATTTCCAGGAAGCAGGACAACAACTATTGAAAAACTTCAGGCAAGAGCAAAGCCAAGTGCGAACAGGAAGCCAGCATGGACGGGAGGAGGGAGGGAGGGAGGCTAGAGGTGCAAGAGGGGATGCTAGGCAGGTGGGGGTGTCATCGGAGGGGAGGGTGCCTCGTCTCCCTTGGTTGCTTGTGGGGATGGGCTTTGTGAGGTTCTGCTGGAATTAGCACGTCCAAGCCCCCAGGACAATGAAACATGGCAGAAAGTTCGACGTCCATGGACGTGCACCCCTGGTTTCCACAGTCCCATTTCCCCGTCCAGACACAGGAGCAGTGCCGCTGGGGGTCGGCGAGCTGCGTCCGAGCAGAGCCTGAGCTTCCGCCATAGCTCACAGTCCACTTCTGCGTCAGGCAGCTGCGCCGTCCGTCCAGGGATGGCATGGCCATGGCCATCGGGGCAGAGACCAGGAAGCCAGGACCACCTGAGCAACAAGAGTCCCAGGAGCACCAAGAGCAACCAAGAGGTGAATCCCTGTGTTTAGGGGATTATGAGCCCCCATCTCTGCTCGCTTGCAGTGGCCACGCCCATTCTAGCCAATGTCCTCTTTCCAGCTGTGACTGACAGCAAGCACCTTCCCTAGTCCCCCCAGCTTCACTGGGCATGCGGCTGCCTCCCCTCTGTTGGCCGCTGGGGAGTGTGAAACGGCAGTTCCTGGTGAAGCTCCCGGTGACATGCCTGTAGTATCTGGCCTTCGCTCTGCTCCTTCCTGTTATTAATAACCAGCTAACGGCACCAGGTCACAGGGACAAGATCCGTAGACGATCGCGGGCCTTAGGATCAGCTGGTTCTGGCCCTGCACTGACTGCCTGTGGCTTTGGGCAGTCGCTCCAGCTCCTGGGGATCTCTGCTTCCTCCTCTAAAATTGGCGCAGCAAAAGCAGGGACTTCCTGGGCTTCTGGAGGTGAGGAAGGGTGGCCCACTGAGCACATCCCGCAGGATGAGGCTGTGATGGCGGGGGCGGGGGGGTGGGGGCTGCGCGACTGGGGGAGAGAAGGGACGCGGGAGAAGCGTCTCGGAGCCCCTGGCCTGGGCACCCGTTGGGCTGCTTGGAAAAACCAGTCCCATGTCGGCAGTCACAGACGCTGCCCGCCTCCAGGCCCGGCCCCTCAGTTCCTCCTCACCCAGACCCTGGGAGGTGGGATCCGTTCTCGTCTTCATCTTAATGAGGGAGCCCGCTCTAAACCCAGCTGCTGTGCCAGTGTCGCCACAGGCCAATGCGCGGTGGAGCAAGTGCTGACGGGGCACAGTCCCGTCTGAGAGACAGACAGTCCCCCGGGCTCAGCCCCCGTGGACGGAAGCTGCGGGGGTGAGGGGGGGTGTTCTTGGAACAGGCTGTTCTGAAATGAGGCCGGCCAAGAAGCCAGGCGGCCAAGCACGTGTGTGTGTGTGTGTGTATGTGTGTGTGCATGCATGTGAGTGTGTGTATGTACGTGTGAGTGTGTGTATCTGTATGTGTGTATGTGCTTGTGTGTGCATGTGAGTGTGTACGTGTGTGGCTGTGCATGTTGTATTTGTGTGTATGTGTGAGTGTGTGCGTGTGTGTGCGTGTGTATGTGTGTGTGCATGCATGTGAGTTTATGTGTGCATGTGAGTGTGTATGTGTGCATGTGTGCATGTGAGTGCGTGTGTGTGTGCATGTGTGTTGTGTGTGTGCACGCACACGTGCTCAGGAGTGGCACTGGGGGGCATCAGCTGCAGGTCTGAGCTATGGAAAGTGGTGGGCGCCTATCTGGACAGAGCAGGGGGCACTGATGATAGAGGAAGGGGGAGGAGCCCACGATTTCAGGGCCAGGCCTGCTCTCAGTATCCCCTGCTGGGAAGGCATGGGGGCCTCGTTCTGAGAAGCCCCTCAGGTGGGGGCAGAGAGCTGGTCTCCACGGCACCCTCCGCCCACCTCTCTGGCTGACAAGTGGGAATCGCGGGTCAGCCCATCCCCTCAGCCCGTCCCTCCTATGAGCCCAGAGCAGGAAGCTGGTTTGGGGCCACTGGCCCTGGACATTGCTGAAGGGGCTAAGGTGCATTTTCCGTTGGATTTAGGGTTTCTGTCCATGAGTCCCAGTGGCTGGTTTGCTCTGTAAGAAGCCAGCCTGTGCCTCAGTGTGGCCGAGGCTCACTGAGTGGTGGCGGCTGCGGAGGCTGCCTGCTGGCTGGGGACTGACGGGCCTCCCACACGGAGCCTGTGACTACCCAGGGCCGCCTGGCCAGGCCCGGGCTGACGGGTGGAGTCTGACCGGCGAAGTGCCTGGCCAGCTGGGAGGCTGGCTCACTGCCAGGGCTGCCTGGCTGGCTGGCTGCTTGATGGCAATGGGCCTGGTGTTTGCCTGGTCACCTAATTCAAACTGATGGAGAACGAGAGCTCCCTGTGCTGGTGCGGTGGCTGCTGGCTGCTGGCTCGTCCGGCTGCTGCTCACTAAGACGCTGGGGCTGGGCTCCCGCTGCTGGTGGGGGAGGGTCTCGCCTGAATCTACTGGCTGAGCAGTGACTCCTGCTGACTGAGCAGATGATGGTGTCTAGTGACCCCAGGGCCTGTGCAGCACGTCTGACCTTGAGAACTCTGGCTGGCTGGCTGGTGTTTCTTTGTGGCTGTGACTGACCAGGCCACAGACGGTGGCTGCCTGTGACGGACCGTTTCACAGACAGAAACTCAGCCGCCTGGGCTGACGGTGGTCGGATGCCCTGTGTAATCATTGAAAACGACGGCCTGAGGCTGCCGAGGGGCCTGGTGCACCTGGCTGGCTGGCTTGCTGGCTGGCTAGCTGGCCGGGGAACTGGCTGAGTCACTGTCCTACCCACTGACCACTTGGACGTGGCGACTGGCTGGCTGGTTCTGATTGGCTGTTTGACAGAAGATGACCATGTGGCCAGCCAGCTGGTGCAGATGGGCTGACCAACCTGCCTGCCTGACTAGCTGCAGACACACTGTGAGTGGCTGTGAGTGACCCTGCAGCCCCAGCGTGTCGCTGAGTGTGACTGCGGCAGTGACTGGTCAGGTGGCTGAGACCTACCGTGACTGGTATGAGCAGGTCCCACTGAGGGTCAGTCCCTGGCTGCCTGGCCGGTTTTTGCTGGGAATGGCCCTGCCTCCCATTTTGGCGCTAACCCCGCGTTAGGTTCTGACAGGCTCCCCGATGACAGGCTGCCTGCTGTCTCGCTGCCTCTGGGCAGGTTGTACACAGTCCCTGCCCTTCCCAAAAGCTTCAGGCCTACTGGAAGTCGCGCAGCCTGGGGGCAGGCAGCCCGGTGTGTGTGTGTGGGGGGGGGGGGGCAGGACACGGGGCTGTCAGGGGAGAGTGGGCATGGGCCCTGCCCAGGGCTGGCCTGAATGGCAGGCTCTCCACCTCACCCCGTGGGGGCCGGGCATGTCCTCTGAGCTATGGGGGGTAAGGATGGAGGGGAGGGAAGCAGGGAAAACCTATAAAGATATTGAGCCAATAACTCCCAACAGCACTCCAATTCCAGCAGCTTCGTGAGAGAGAGAGAGAGAGGAAAGCCTGTAACGGAGAGGGCAAGGCCACTGGCTGCTGGTTATGAGGCTTGGATTCAGACCAAACCACTGCCCTAGGAAAGTCAGGCCTGCAATGCTGGGCTGGGGAAGGACAATGTACCTGTCAGCTCACCTGTTACCTACGTCAGGGCTGAGGAGCAGCCAGGGCCTCAGGGACAGGGCGGTTCGCACCTGCCCGCCCTCCCAGGCCCTCACGCAGCCACAGGATGACGTGAGCTCCGCCTCCTTCACTCCCCAGGAAGGCGTGGGGCTGGGGCAGCTCGGGCAGCCTTTGGGGAGGCACTCGCCTCTCGGAGCCTCAGTTTCCTCATTCACCAGACATCTTTCTAACAGGAGGCTGCGGGCAGAGCGCAGACGGTTCGCAGATGCCTCTGCCACAGGCAAGCCGCAGTTCCTCACCCACAGACGGGAGTAAGGCCGCACAAGCTCGCACTCTGTCGGCTTGTCAAGAGAAAAAACCCCGAATTCAGATAAAGGCTTCCACTTGGCGCCGGCAGCGAGCGAACAACCCAGAAATGTAAGCTCCCACGATGAGCAGCGCTGTCTTGCGGGGATGTGTCAGGTTATTGAAGGTGTTCTATGCAAATGCACCTGGGAAGCCACGCACCTCAGCCCACCCCGAAAGTGGGCCGCTGACAGCTCAGCAGTGGCTCCTTCAGGGAGCCTGGCCAGCCCCTCCCCGCCCCCCTGAAATGCCACCTCTGGGGATGGGCTCTCCCGCTGCTCCAGACTCTGCAGGGTGGGCTCTGGCCCCAGGCACAGGGAGGCAACAGGAGGAGGGACTTCTCTGGGTTCCCTGGGAAGAGCTGAGGGCCTGGCTGTCAGGAGCAGACCTGCTGGGCAGGGGCCTCTTCCCCGAGGCCTGGGCCCTGGGCGCTCCAGGGCCAGTAGAAGGGCCTTGCTGTCCTCTGAGTCGTTGTAGGGGGGGAACCTCCCCAGGAGGCTGAGAACCCAGTGTGAGCCCAGGACGCCCCCTCCAGCACTAACTCTGCCAGGGCTGCTGAGGCCCTGAGCTTCACGCCTACCAGAGTGTAAACCACCTCAGACCAGGGCCACAGCCAGGAAGTGGGAGGAGCCTCCTGGGGCTCCTTCTCACCAATTCCTTCCTGAGGCCTGGACTCAGCCTCGGGAGTCCAGCTGGTTGCTGGAGCTGTGACCTTGGGCAGGGACCTCCCCCTCCGTTTTCCCACTGTAGCACCGTAAGGAAGGATTTGACAACATGCTCAGTAAATGCTTAAGAATGTAAGGCCCAGGGCACTGGGGTGTCCTGTCTGCCCCACAGCCACGCCCTCCTCTGTGGCCTGGAGTCAGGAGTTGGGCTCTGAGTGCGCTGGCTGCCCGCTGGCACAGCTCCGGACACGGCTCATCCTGGTGGAGCGGCTGCCTCAGCCCCTCCTCACAGGGGCCCTGGCTGGCACACAATAAGGGCTGGACAAGGAGGAGCTGTTTGCCTTACTCTTGGGGGATGCAAATGTGGACGAAAGGGGCCACGTGCTGACCTGACAAGCTCAGGGGAGGCCTGCATGGCGGTCATGCAAACTCGGAGACCTAAGGTCACCAACAAAGGATGGTCTGAAATTAAACTTTAACTAAAGCAGGTATGGTGGGCAGTTACGTCCTAAGCCGGTATCTTCACTGACAAGGTCAATCTTTACCTTAACTGAGCCTCTGTCTTTTTGCATCTATGATAACATACCCTTGAAATGTCTGGGTAACTTGTAACTTCCCTTTTTCTGGAGCCCCTGGGGCACAACCTAATGTGCTGGGCGCCAGGACAGATACCACAAATTCCTCCATTATCATGTTAATTGATCCTGCACCCACCTAAGTATGTGTCTATCATTTTACTTTTTATCCAATCCCAGAGGTTTCCCTGCTTTGCTTTCTCCCTCCTCCTTAATCTATCACCAATGAATTTCATGTAACTCACCTCCGTCCCTCCTTTGATGGCAATGTATAAATACAAATGTAACCCTGCCATTCTCCGGAGCATTATCTCAATTTGTTGAGGTTCTGCTTCCCGGCATATGTCGACAGTTTGGCTCAAATAAACTCACAAAAATTCTTTACAGGTTTCAATGTTTTGTTTTGTTTTTACGTTAACACAAAGAAGGAGGCCAGCACTTCGATCCCCAGGGTGTACTAAGCGCTCAGTAGGTGTGGGGAGAGTGCGGAAGGGGGTCCGCTGGGGAGGAACAGCGGAGGAATGGGGAGGAATGGAGGGTCAGAGACAGAAAGGGCTCAGCCCCGGGACAGGCCTGGCCAGCTGGGGAGCTCCCGGCCGAGGGATGGCCTCGCAAAGGCCTGGAGGCTAGAGCGAGGGGAGCACTGGGTGCCGGGGCCTGCGGGGGCTGAAGCGGACGCCCAGCAGCACAGGCAGAAGAGGTGCCCTGGACCTGTGGTTGGGATGGAAGCAGCACGAAGGCTCGCTCCTGCGCCAGGGGCTGGAGTGGTCCTTGCAGCCGGGCCCGGTCTCGGTCTCGGTGTCTCTGAGCAGCGCCGGCCACCAGGGCTGTGCCCTCAAGTCTCAGCACAGCAGCTGGCTCCTGGCTCCCCAGAGGCCAGCGCGTTCCTGGCTCTGGGTCCCTCCTTGTTTCTTTCACTTCACCTCTTGCTTCCTTTCTCACGTTGCCTTCTGTCCCCTGCATCTCCAGCCTCCCTCTTAGAAGGACCTGTGATCACATGGGGCTCGCCAGGGCCAGGAGAGGCTCTGCCTGGGAGCCCTGCGTGATCACATCCCGCCGCCGCCGGGCTCTGCACTCGCTTTTCCAGGGCTGAGAATGCTCCCCCCCATGCCCAGGCGGCTCTTCCTCCACCTTCTTCAAGGGTCTGCTCAGATAACCCCACTGGATGCCGGGGCTCCTCGCTCCTCTCCTTCTGCTTGACTTTTCTCCGTCTCCCTCAGCACCATACACATTACAGAGTCATGTATTTGTTTATTGTCTGTCTCCTCCAACTAGAATGTAACCTGTACAAACACTAGGATTTTGTCTGTTTTGTTCACTGTTGTGTTCTCAACACCTACAATGACCAATGAACAAATGGGGCAACTAAAGTTCAGAGAGGTAGAGTGACTTGCCCAATGTCACACAGCTAGTAAGTGGTAAAGCGAGGGATTTGAACCCAGGCAGATCTGATTCCCATACTTTAATGGTTTGGCTCACTGATACCTGTCAGTCTCTTAAAATTCACTTACGCGGGTAGCAGCCTCCAGGCCTTGCCCTCGGCCTTCCCCTGGCTGAGGCTGCAGTGATTGTGGGCTGCCCCAGGAAGCAACCAGATGGATAAAAGCCGTGTCTGCCGGCCCAGGGTAGTAGATTTCACAGCAGACCGAGGGCGCTGTACGAGCAGGGAGCATGGCTGTTTCACTTGACAGGAAAAATCAGTGCCACACACCGGTCAATCGTTAATGCTCCTGAAGTTGTTGTTGACGAATGAATGGCTCTCCCTTGATCGCTCTGAGAAGACTTGCTGTATATCTGTCTGTGCATCTGTGTGTCCATCTGTCCGTCCATTCATTCATCTCTGCTCTCTCTGCATCTCTCTCTGGGTTTTGGGGACCGGCCACACTCCCCGCTCTTCTGTGCATCCCTCACTCCTGCCTCTCTGGGCTTCCTGATGGGTCTCACCCAGGAAGAGGCCCTCCGCCTCCCGCCAAGCGACCTGCTCTCAGAGGTCAGTGTCCATGACAATGACAGCATCTGCCTCCTTGCCTCTCGGCCTGAACGGTCCCCTCGGGACTGGCCGTAGGTGAAGGCAAATGTGCCCCCTCAGGGCCTCCTCTGCACTTCCCTGGCCCTGCCCAGCCAGGGTTTCTGTGGTTCCCTACCCACCGTGCACGCACCGGAAAGGGAGTCTCTCTCTCTCCACATAGAAGAGGGAAAAGGCAACAGGAAGCTAGAAACAAGGACCAATTAAATCCATACTCAGCCCCGAGGGCAGCACAGGCTGCTGCGGCCCGCAGACACCTCCCCAAGGAGAACCAGGATGGCAAGGTCGTAGGGCTGGCCACACAGGCGGCGCCGAGGCCTCATTGAGGAAGAGGGAGCAAGACTTGCAGCAGGAACACTGGCCTGGCTGAGAGGGAGCCCTGACCTGTGTCACTGCGGTCTTCGCGTCCATGAGAAATGTTTCAGTCAACCTCTAAATGCCAGAGCACTGGCACTTGGTTAGCTCTACGACGCCATGTTTTAAGAAGGGGCTTCTCTCTGCCAACGGCCATTTGGATATTTGTAACATCGTTCTCGGGCCATACAACATTATCCACTTAGGAATTAGCCTGCTGTATTTGGTCAAACATTTAATTAACTCACCACTAATGCCTTGGCAGGGCCAGACCAAACGATTTCCTGGGCCTTATAAGGCTGGACCTACCCCACTCCTTTTTTAAACCCTTTTGTTTTTTTTTACAAATACAATCATCCTGGCTCCATGTAATACCAGAGCAGCCACTAGTGTGTGGCCAGGGCTCTGATTGTGCTTTATTAATACTTAGAAATTTTATGTGTTCTGTGAGTTAAGGTGTGCCCATTCTACAGATGAGAAAACTGAGGCTCAGAGAGGTTAAGTCACTTGCTTGGGGCCACAGTGCTCTTTTCATTTCCATTTTGTTACCCTACCATGGGCTCAGCAAGCCAATGCTGGAGGCCAGTCCAGCTGCTGCCGATATTTACCAAGTTTCCCGGGAACAGCCACACCTGGTTGCCTAGGACTTGCTTCTGGCTGCTTCCATGCCAGATAATGGCACTGTAGGCTCCCCAAAGCCAAAACATTTACTGTCCGAATCTTTTTTTTTTCTGTTAATCTTCACCCAAGTATTTTTTTTTCCCATTGATATTTTTTTTTGAGAGAGAGAGTGGATGGAAGGGAGAGAAGGAGAAAGGGAAGGAGGGAGGAAGGGAGGAAGAGAGAGAGAGAGAGAGAGATGAACTGGGTTGCAGATGAAACCTGCAACCCAGGTACATGCCCTTGACCAGGAATCAAACCTGAGATACTGGTTTGTGGGCGGACACTCTAACCATTGAGCCACCGGCCAGGGCAACTGTCTGAATCTTTACGGAGAAAGGTTGCCAGTCTCTGTCCTGTAATTGTCTGTGCCTGTTCCCCAAAGGGATCCTTTAAAAAGCTAACTTAGTCATGACACCACATTTAAATCTTTTGAATAAAATCCATATTTCTTCCCACAGCCCAGGGGCAGCAGGACGCGTCCTTGCTGACCTCCCACGTCTGCCCACTGGCCATGGTCCCGCACGCTGGGCCTGCTCATGGCTCAGGTGCTGCCTCTCTAACTTGAGGACCTTTGCACTTACTGCTCCCATGTCTGGAATGCTTGTCCCAGCTTTTGACTCTCCATCCCCTGCCCAGTCTCCTTCCTGTCTCGCCGTGGAAGGTTTTCCTCGCTTGTCTGCAGGTTCCCTTTCAATCTCTCTCCCCCAGCTGCCAGCCATGAGGCTGGCACTACCCTGTGCTGCCAGGGCGCTGGCCATCGCCTGGCACTGGCGGGGGCTATGGATCTTCGTTGAGGGGCTACAGCACAGGCATGCTGGCACTAGGCTTGCGGTGTCCCAAGCCCTTCCTCCCGCCTGCTCCCGCCTGCTCCCCTCACGGCATCCAGAGAGCAGCCTCGGAGTCTGTGGCCACAGGACACTTGTAGAGCAGCGCACGGGCCCAGCCCCCCCTCAGCCTCTCCTCCCTCAGGAATGGCAGCCAGAGGGGAGCCGACGGTGCCTGGAGGAGCCTCCCCAGGAAGGAGCCCTGCTCGCTCAGGCCCCACCAAACGCCCCCCCCCCACCCTTCCCGGAGGCCGCAGATCCCGAGTGGAGGGGCAGGGAGCTGCAGGAGAAGGTGTGCCCAGCCCTGCCCTGGAGCCTGTGGCTGGGACTGTATTGAAACTGAGGGTGCAGTGGCTGTGGCTGTTAGGACCTCGGTGCTGGGTGACCTGGTAGGTGGGCTCTGATCCAACAGACCGTGTGCTTTAAAGACACAGACATGGGACCAGGCGGCGTGGAGACAGCAGAGAGGAGCCTGAGCAGCAGCAGGAGGAGCCAGAGAGGCTTCTCCCTCGGACCTGGGAGGCTGCCGCCTTCCAGACGTCTCGCCCCGAACCGGAAACGCACTCCCGTGGCCGCAGCCCTCCGCGTGGGCAATCCTTGCAGCCGCCCAGGAAAGGCTCACCTGGACGGACGGCGGCTCCGCTGTGGCCACGGGATGCGCTGTGAGGATCACAGACCTGCCGAGGGTCACGGGGCCGTCGGCCTTTCCTGAGTCCAGGCACCGACTCCCCCGCTGCACACACCACCCTGCCCTCCCTCCGCGTTGCCTTCCAGCTGACCTCTCTTCCTGGCACACGAGTTTCCGGAGAGAACTTTCTCCGGAGAAGGAAGAGCCAGCGCCCGCGATTCCCCTGCCCTACCCTGGACTCACAGGCAGGACGACAGGACAGCAGGACGCTCGGGGGCAGCGCCAGTGTCGGCCACCAGGCTCTGGAGACCAGGAGGCAGCAGCGAGCCCCTGTCCCGGGGTCTGGCATTCTCATGTGGGAGGGGCTGGAGGACAGTGGACCAGATAAATACAAAGTTGTTGCCATTGAAAGCACCCATTCGCGTTTCCTCTAACATTGTCTCTGACCAACAGGGCAGCAGGTGAGGCAGAGGCCAGGTGTGAATTCTGGGGGCGCCACTGACAGCTCTGAGCGCCTCAGCCTGCCCCAGCCAGGCTCCCCGCCCCCCCTGCGAGCCTGGGGCTGCGGGGAGCTGGCGGTGGGGATGTCCTGCGACTGGGATCTCTGTCAAGGCTGTGAGCCGGCTCGCAGGGAGCAGGAGCCCGAGCCTGGCTGCCCTGCCCTCAGTCACTCAGGGAGGAGCCAGCACAGCAGCATGAGGGAAGTGCTCCAGGTCTCACCAGGAGGCGGCGCAGCTCTCTGCAGAGGACCAGGTCTGAGCCCAGGGCTGATCTCAGCATCTCGCTTTACCACCTGCAGCTCTATTTCTGCATCTGTAAAGTGTTTATGGGTGCAAGGAGCAATATCCAGTTCAAACTGGCTGAGGCCCACCTCCATCCCCAAAAAGGATTTATTGTAAAATTAAGGGCTTTCAGGCACAGCTGGACCCGATGTCAACAGCCTCCTCACAGCTCCTCTCGCCCTCTGGCCCTGCTCTCCGCGGTTGGCGTTATGTGGGTCCGAGAGGTGCCTGGGCTTCTGATGGCGTCACAGACTCACTGGAAACTGGCCGTCCATCCAGCAGTTCTACCAAAGTCCCGAGTGTCATTCTCATCGGCCCAGTGTGGGTCACATGACCGGCCTAACCAATCATTTGGTCAAGGGGATGCAGTATTCCTACTGGCCAGAAATGGATCGGGTGTCACCGCTGAAGTCGGCAGGTGAGGACAGCACTCACCCCAAATCACAGAGACTGGGAGTGGGCGAGGCGACTCCTCAGACCGCTTCCTCCGGAACGGGCGCTGGGCAGCGGCTCCGCAATGGCCTTGCTGTCTCGTCCCTCGGTCTCCGTGCAGCTCCTCCACACGCTCAGCCTGCCCGCGGGGAAATGAGCGACAAAGCACTTGCCTGCAGCGGGCCAGGGCCACGCGGAAGCCGATGGTCCATCTTCCCACATCGGCGACGCTGGCCGTTGGACTGCGTGTGGCCAGCGGGTGAGTGGGTGTGCGGGCAGAGGCACCCAGCGTGTCTGCTTCATCTTTCCTGGTCTCTGTGCCCCGTCCCTTTATCATCATTCATGGGGTGACCACTGGTCCCCAGTGAAGAAATACATGGGACAGGCCTGGTCACAGACCCCAAGCCTAACGCAGACCTTCCCCGATGACCCACAGACCAGAGCGAGACACACGGGCAGCGGCTGTTGTGAGTGCCGAGATGTGGGGAGTGTGGCCGTATCCCAGCAGGCCTGCCCCATGGGCCATGCCAGGAGGGCCACGCCAGGGGGGCCACGCCAGGGGGGCCACGCCAGGAGGGCCACGCCAGGAGGGCCACGCCAGGGGGGGCCACGCCAGGAGGGCACTGTTGTGAAGTCACCAGTGCTCCCGGGAGCCAGCGCTCGGGCTGCGCCATCCGTGCCTGGGAAACACTGTGGTGAGCAGGAAGGCCTGGCCGCTGACCTTCAGCACCCACTCTTCGCAGCCGGAGCGTCAGCACCGTCTCTGAAGCCTGCAGTCCCTGCCTCCACCGGCCTCTCGGTCCCCCCACCGTGACTGGCCTCTCACCCACAGCGTCCGCATCTGCAAAAGGGAGTCATAACCGTCCTTAGCTGGGGACGAGTTCAGAGAATACACATGAGCAGTGACAGTGCAGGGCAATGCGCTGGCTCAGTACATGTCAGCTGTACATTCACGCGCCCTTAACGCCCCTGGAGGAGCAGCTGTGCTAACGCCCTCTGCTCTTGGGCCTTGGGAATGGGAGGCAGCAGCAAGCATGTCCCTCGGGAAGACGCCCGGGCCAGCCCGGGAGAAGGGGAACCGAACCGGCGGCAGCTTTCCTTCTCTGTTTTCTGTTTAGCTCCTAGAAACCACACAGCCAGTTCATGTGTTTTGATTGTTCATCACACAAGTAAAATAAACAGAGACGGGCGAACAGTGCCAGCATCGCTACAGCTTTAACCCCAGAGCCAGCGCTGGAAGAAAGGGCACCGAGCGCCCGCTTCATTTCCCTCGGAAATCCACTGCGGGCTGAGATTTCATGCCAGTGACAGACCAGGCCCCAGTCCAGGCTTCAGGCTCTGCTCTTACAGACGCCGGCCAGGGCCTTGGATGCAGCGATAACCCTCGTCTACGGGAGCAGCAGAGCAACAACTAAATCGGGCCCTGGTGCCAGGCCCTGTGGTGCACGCATGTGTGCAGCCAGGCCCTGTGACACGTGTGTGTGCAGCCAGGCCCTGTGACACGTGTGTGTGCAGCCAGGCCCTGTGACACATGTGTGTGTGCAGCCAGGCCCTGTGATACGGGTGTGTGCAGCCAGGCCCTGTGACACGGGTGTGTGCAGCCAGGCCCTGTGGTGCACGCATGTGTGCAGCCAGGCCCTGTGACACGGGTGTGTGCAGCCAGGCCCTGTGGTGCACGCATGTGTGCAGAGTTGCACTTGGTTCTCCAGGACCCTGTGGGCTGCACTCGTCCTTCCTGAGAGGAGGAAATGAGGCTCGGAGATTCCCGGGGATGTGCCCACATCCCACCTCAGGGCACGAGAGGCAGATTCAGGACCTGAACTCAGATCTGATGACCAAGCTTGTGCCCCAAGTCCCTATTTTAGGTTCTGCCTCATGGTCCTGGGTACTGCCAGCCCCAGGGGATGCTGGGTCGGGGAAGTCACCTTAGACTTGTGTGGAGCCCCAGAAAGAAGCTCAACAGGTCCTTGGGCCCTGTCCCGCGCCCCCAGCCCCAGCCTGTGAGTCCTGGGAAGGGCGGCAGCCCAGGCCTCCAGGGAGGCAGACTTCCCTGCACGGCCTTGGGGTGAGGGTGGCACACCCACCGCCCGCCCTGGGTGCAGCCTCTTCCCCACTGTGCGGCATCTCCCCGGACTCAGTGTCCCCGTCTGTAAAAGAGTGGCATGCACTGTCTCCGGGGTTTCCAAACAGTGATCCTTCCGTGAAGGTGCACACACACCTCCCCTGCAGCTGTGCAGAGCCGCCGGGCCCTGGCGCCCTTCTCCGCAGGGAGCAGGTGGGCTGCTGGCTGCGCTCAGCCCTGGGGCCCACACAGCCCCAACTTCCTGTGCCTCGCGTGTGCAGCCAGGCACTGTTACACTGTTAACAAGATCCAAGACAAGTTTTTTTCCCCGAACGTGTTCATCAAGACACTGGGTGGCAAAACTTAATTGAAACCAAGTTAAGCCAAAAGGGGACGGTGTGGACCGAGGCCCCAGCGTTCCCGCTGGTTTTCAGAGTCGCACTCCTGCGTCAGGCCTTTGCGAGCGGCTTCTCCCGGCCCAGCCAGGGACACCCTTCGTCTGCGAGGCCGGCCTTCTGAGCCTCGCTCTCCTTCCTCGGGGCCTTCGCATGCTCTGCTCCAGCTCATGC
>NW_005871560.1:367255-368865 GCF_000147115.1 Myotis lucifugus | reverse complement strand
AATGCCCTCTACTGCAACAGCGGGAGCCCAGCGCCATCCCTGGACCACAGGCCTGTCTCGTGAGTCTGCCTCTTCTCTCCGCCCCGCTCAGCAGCTCCGGCCCGGCCCTTCCCTCAGGTGGTTCACACCTCCGCTGTGGCCAACACGCGGGGCCTGGCTCTGCCCGCTCAGCCCAGCCTGGCTCCTGACACTTAAACATTGGAAATGGAGAGATGAATAAATGTGGTGGAACACTTACTATGTGGCAGACATTAAGCTAACGTGAACATACCTTGTCTCATTTTCTCAGCAATCTTGCGATGTAGGCACTCTTATGTTTGATTGATTGAACACGTGAGTGAGAAACGCACTTAAATGAGGGCAGAGCCACAGTCCAAGAGCAGCAGGGGCCGGGGATGTGCGAGTGGGAGGCGCCAGGGTTGGCCCAGGAGTGGAAGGACAGCATGCTGCAGGTTGAAGTGTTCCCTCAAAATGTGTATGTCGGAGCCTTAACGCTCAGCACCCAGGATGTCACCTTCCTAGGAGCATCTTTGCAGAAGGCGGATGAAGACAGGCACTAGGGTGGCCCCGAGCCAAGACGCCTTGTTCTTCCGGGAAGGGGAGACTTGGACCCGGGGGAAGCTGACGGGCAGAGACACGGGGCCCTGGCGGTGACTCCGTCTGGCGGAGCCTGGTTGGGGCACCACAAAGGTTGTGGGTTTGAGTCCCGGTCAGGGCACAACCGAGGCTGCAGGTTCCATCCCTGGTTGGTCGAGGTGAGTAGGGAAGACAATTGATTGCTGCTTCTCTCTCATGTTGATATTTCTCTCTCTCTCTCCCTCGCTCTCTAAAATCAGTGAAACAGCATATCCTTGGTGAGGACTTTTTTAAAGAGACACAGGGAAAATGGCCTCTTACGACCAGGAGAGCCAGGCTGTGAGCTGCTCCCTCCGCCGCAGAAGAAACCACCCCCACCTTAACCTTGGACTTCTGGTCCCGGAACTGTGACGCCATGAATCCTCCTAAGCCGCCCAGTCTGGTGCTTCCCTAGGGCCGGCAGCCTCAGCAGACCAGGCAGCACCCAGAGGCACTCCCATCCGGCATTTCCCACGCCGTGGCCAGCGAGGCTGCGCTCCTGGGCGGGCTCCCCGGGAAGCTGAGGGAGGACAGACCAAAGGGGAACTCAGTGGCACTGACTACACCAGGGCAGGACGGTGCCGCCCGGAAGCTGGGCGCTGCCCCTCACAGCCTGGGTGCCAGGGACCCGAGAACCCCCCAGAGTGGAGAGAAATGGGCTGTTCAGACGGGACGGCCCTCGAGCACCCAGCAGGCAGCACTCACCCTCCGGAAAGCCCGTTGGGCTGCTGCTTCCAAGGCCTGTTAGGATGAAAGGGACTGACCTCTCTGCCCCATTCAGTGGAGACATTTCATGTCACACAGAAAATTTCATGTCACACAACCAACCTCCCAGACCCCTTTGTTGGAAGCGTCTGTTTCACTTTCTCTAAGAGGAGCCCTTGACCTCCACGCCAGGGGGTGCGGGCTCACTAGCCCAGCAGAGCCCGGCCCCCACACCCCACAGGCCCCCACACCCCACAGCCCACACCCCACAGGCTCACACACCCCACAGG